>NC_069507.1:266941063-267241063 GCF_027579735.1 Bombina bombina | reverse complement strand
CCCAGACCCTCCTGGACAGCAGCCATTTTAGATTCATTCGGAAGCTGCATTGTTAGTGAGAGGAGGGACAGTGTAGCTGCTGGTGATTTTATAGGTAAATTGATAGCTAGGCTAGTGTATTCAGTGTCCACTACAGTCCTGAAGGACTCATCTGATCTCTGCTGTAAGGACAGCACCCCAAAAAGCCCTTTTTAGGGCTAGAACATCATTTTTTTTTTTCCCCTGTGTAATCTAATTGCAGTTGCTTGCCTGCCAAGCCACTTGCCCAGTGCCACCACTCATATCTGGTGTAAGAGTAGTGTAAATTTAAAATAAAAAAACTTTTTTGACTGTGAAACATCAGTCTGCTAGTGTAATCTAATTGCAGTTGTCTGCCTGCCAGCGTGTGTGCCAGGCTCACTTGCCCAGTGCCACCACTCATATCTGGTGTAACAGTAGTGTAAATTTAAAAAAAAAAAACTTTTTTGACTGTGAAACATCAGTCTGCTAGTGTATCTAATTGCAGTTGCCTGCCTGCCAGCGTGTGTACCAGGCCCACTTGCCCAGTGCCACCACTCATATCTGGTGTAACAGTAGTGTAAATTTAAAAAAAAAAAACTTTTTTGACTGTGAAACATCAGTCTGCTAGTGTAATCTAATTGCAGTTGCCTGCCAGCGTGTGTGCCAGGCCCACTTGCCCAGTGCCAACACTCATATCTGGTGTAACATTAGTGTAAATTAAAAAAAATAAACTTTTTTGACTGCGAAACATCAGTCTGCTTGTGTAATCTAATTGCTGTTGCCTGCCTGCCAGCGTGTGTGCCAGGCTCACAGCGTATACTGTGCCCACTTGCCCAGTGCCACCACTCATATCTGGTGTAACAGTAGTGTAAATTTAAAAAAAAAAAACTTTTTGACTGTGAAACATCAGTCTGCTAGTGTAATCTAATTGCAGTTGCCTGCCTGCCTGCCAGCATGTGTGCCAGACCCACTTGCCCAGTGCCACCACTCATATCTGTTGTAACAGTAGTGTAAATTTAAAAAAAAAACCTTTTTTGACTGTGAAACATCAGTCTGCTTGTGTAATCTAATTGCAGTTGCCTGCCTGCCAGCGTGTGTGCCAGGCTCACAGTGTATACTGTGCCCACTTGCCCAGTGCCACCACTCATATCTGTTGTAACAGTAGTGTAAATTTAAAAAAAAAAACTTTTTTGACTGTGAAACATCAGTCTGCTTGTGTAATCTAATTGCAGTTGCCAGCGTGTGTGCCAAGCTCACAGCATATACTGTGCCCACTTGCCCAGTGCCACCACTCATATCTGGTGTAACAGTAGTGTAAATTTAAAAAAACAAAAATTTTGGACTGTGAAACATCAGTCTGCTTTTTTGTGTCAGGCTCACAGCGTATACTGTGCCCACTTGCCCAGTGCCACCATTCATATCTTGTTTAATATTAGTGTAAGTGTAAATTTAAAAAAAAAAAAACTTTTTGGACTGTGAAACATCAGTCTGCTTTTTTGTGTCAGGCTCACAGCTTATACTGGGCCCACTTGCCCAGTGCCACCACTCATATCTTGTTTAATAGTAGTGTAAGTGTACATTTAAAAAAATAAAAACTTTTTGGACTGTGAAAAATCAGTCTGCTTTTTTGTGTCAGGCTCACAGCGTATACTGTGCCCACTTGCCCAGTGCCACCACTCATATCTTGTTTAATAGTAGTGTAAGTGTACATTTAAAAAAATAAAAACTTTTGGACTGTGAAACATCAGTCTGCTTTTTTGTGTCAGGCTCACAGCTTATACTGGGCCCACTTGCCCAGTGCCACCACTCATATATTGTTTAATAGTAGTGAAAGTGTACATTAAAAAAATAAAAACTTTTTGGACTGTGAAACATCAGTCTGCTTTTTTGTGTCAGGCTCACAGCGTATACTGTGCCCACTTGCCCAGTTCCACCACTCATATCTTGTTTAATAGTAGTGTAAGTGTACATTTAAAAACAAAAAAAACATTTTGGACTGTGAAACATCAGTCTGCTTTTTTGTGTCAGGCTCACAGCTTATACTGGGCCCACTTGCCCAGTGCCACCACTCATATCTTGTTTAATAGTAGTGTAAGTGTACATTAAAAAAATAAAAACTTTTTGGACTGTGAAACATCAGTCTGCTTTTTTGTGTCAGGATCACAGCGTATACTGTGCCCACTTGCCCAGTGCCACCACTCATATCTTGTTTAATAGTAGTGTAAGTGTACATTTAAAACAAAAAAAACTTTTTGGACTGTGAAACATCAGTCTGCTTTTTTGTGTCAGGCTCACAGCTTATACTGGGCCCACTTGCCCAGTGCCACCACTCATATCTTGTTTAATAGTAGTGTAAGTGTACATTTAAAAAAATAAAAACTTTTTGGACTGTGAAACATCAGTCTGCTTTTTTGTGTCAGGCTCACAGCGTATACTGTGCCCACTTGCCCAGTGCCACCACTCATATCTTGTTTAATAGTAGTGTAAGTGTACATTTAAAATAAAAAAAAAACTTTTTGGACTGTGAAACATCAGTCTGCTTTTTTTGTCAGGCTCACAGCATATACTGTGCCCACTTGCCCAGTGCCACCACTCATATCTTGTTTAATAGTAGTGTAAGTGTACATTTAAAAAAATAAAAACTTTTTGGACTGTGAAACATCAGTCTGCTTTTTTGTGTCAGGCTCACAGCGTATACTGTGCCCACTTGCCCAGTGCCACCACTCATATCTTGTTTAATATTAGTGTAAGTGTAAATTTAAAAACAAAAAAAACTTTTTGGACTGTGAAACATCAGTCTGCTTTTTTGTGTCAGGCTCACAGCTTATACTGGGCCCACTTGCCCAGTGCCACCACTCATATCTTGTTTAATAGAAGTGTAAGTGTACATTTAAAAAAATAAAAACTTTTTGGACTGTGAAACATCAGTCTGCTTTTTTGTGTCAGGCTCACAGCGTATACTGTGCCCACTTGCCCAGTGCCACCACTCATATCTTGTTTAATAGTAGTGTAAGTGTACATTTAAAATTAAAAAAAACTTTTTGGACTGTGAAACATCAGTCTGCTTTTTTGTGTCAGGCTCACAGCTTATACTGGGCCCACTTGCCCAGTGCCACCACTCATATATTGTTTAATAGTAGTGAAAGTGTACATTTAAAAAAATAAAAACTTTTTGGACTGTGAAACATCAGTCTGCTTTTTTGTGTCAGGCTCACAGCGTATACTGTGCCCACTTGCCCAGTTCCACCACTCATATCTTGTTTAATAGTAGTGTAAGTGTACATTTAAAAACAAAAAAAAACATTTTGGACTGTGAAACATCAGTCTGCTTTTTTGTGTCAGGCTCACAGCTTATACTGGGCCCACTTGCCCAGTGCCACCACTCATATCTTGTTTAATAGTAGTGTAAGTGTACATTTAAAAAAATAAAAACTTTTTGGACTGTGAAACATCAGTCTGCTTTTTTGTGTCAGGATCACAGCGTATACTGTGCCCACTTGCCCAGTGCCACCACTCATATCTTGTTTAATAGTAGTGTAAGTGTACATTTAAAACAAAAAAAACTTTTTGGACTGTGAAACATCAGTCTGCTTTTTTTGTGTCAGGCTCACAGCTTATACTGGGCCCACTTGCCCAGTGCCACCACTCATATCTTGTTTAATAGTAGTGTAAGTGTACATTTAAAAAAATAAAAACTTTTTGGACTGTGAAACATCAGTCTGCTTTTTTTGTGTCAGGCTCACAGCGTATACTGTGCCAACTTGCCCAGTGCCACCACTCATATCTTGTTTAATAGTAGTGTAAGTGTACATTTAAAATAAAAAAAAACTTTTTGGACTGTGAAACATCAGTCTGCTTTTTTGTGTCAGGCTCACAGCTTATACTGGGCCCACTTGCCCAGTGCCACCACTCATATCTTGTATAATAGTAGTGTAAGTGTACATTTAAAACAAAAAAAAAACTTTTTGGACTGTGAAACATCAGTCTGCTTTTTTGTGTCAGGCTCACAGCGTATACTGTGCCCACTTGCCCAGTGCCACCACTCATATCTTGTTTAATAGTAGTGTAAGTGTACATTTAAAACAGAAACAACTTTTTGGACTGTGAAACATCAGTCTGCTTTTTTGTGTCAGGCTCACAGCGTATACTGTGCCCACTTGCCCAGTGGCACCACTCATATCTTGTTTAATAGTAGTGTAAGTGTACATTTAAAAAAAATGACAGGCAGAGGCAGGCCACCCAGCAGGTGCTGTCGTGGTCGTGGTGCTGTGATTCCCTTTGGCCCTAGAATAATGCCCACTGTTCAGAGGCCATGTACCATGAACTCGAAAAGTTCTGAGGAGGACATAGTTGACTTTTTAACACAGGACACCCAATCTTCTATAACTTCCGCTCCGAACCTTGACGCACCATCCTCCTCCAGCTTATCTTTGGGCACCTCTCAAGTTACCACTCGCCCGCCTGCCGCCACCACCAACACTAGTACCACAGCCGCTTCACTTGCTGTGTCAGAGGAGTTATTTACACATCAGTTGGAAGAAATGAGTGATGTGCAACCATCATTGACAGAGGATGTAGATAACAGTGATATGTCTCAGTCAGGCAGCATTACAGACATGGACGTACGGTGTGATGATGATGATGTTGTACCCGCTGCTGCTTCCTTTGTTGATTTGTCAGATACAAGTGAAGCATTTGATGATGACGATGCATCCGTGGATGTCACGTGGGTGCCCGCTAGAAGAGAAGAAGAACAGGGGGAAAGTTCAGATGGGGAGACAGAGTGGAGGAGGAGGAGACAAGTTGGAAGCAGGGGGAGGTCATCGCAAGGAGCTAGTGGCACAGTCAGACAGCATGCATCGGCACCCGGGGTCAGCCAGACAGCACACCAATCAACGCATGCTGTTGACACCACCAGAATGCCGTCATCGCAGAGCTCAGCAGTGTGGCATTTTTTTTGTGTGTCTGCCTCTGACAACAACGATGCCATTTGCAACCTGTGCCAAAAGAAACTGAGTCATGGGAAGTCCAACACCCACCTAGGTACAACTGCTTTGCGAAGGCACATGATCGCACATCACAAATGCCTATGGGATCAACACATGAGTAGAAGTAGCACACAAACTCAAAGCCGCCATCCTCCTCCTGGTCCAGCATCTTCAGCCACGTCAACCACTGCTGTCCTCCTTGCCCCCCTCTCAACCATTCGCCACTCTGTCTCTCTTCCGGAGCAGTTCCTGCTCATCTGCCCACAGTCAGGTGTCTGTCAAGGACATGTTTGAGCGTAAGAAGCCAATGTTACAAAGTCACCCCCCTTGCCCGGCGTCTGACCGCTGGCTTGTCTGAACTCTTAGCCCACCAGCTTTTACCATACAAGCTGGTGGAGTCTGAGGCGTTCAAAAAATCCCCAATCTGTACTCAATTGTGCGAAAGGAAGTAATGGCATGTCTGGCACACAGTGTTGGGGCAAGGGTCCATCTGACCACTTATAGCTGGTCTGCAAAGCATGGTCAGGACAGGTATATCACCTACACTGCGCATTGGGTAAACCTGCTGTCGGCTGCCAAGCATGGAATGCGTGGCTCTGCAGAGGAGTTGGTGACACCGCCACGACTTGCAGGAGGCCTGCTGCCACCTCCTCTACTCCTCCTACTCCATCCTCTTCCATAACCTCCTCGGCTGAGTCCTCTTCTGCTGCTGCGTCTTGCTCCACATCAACGGCACCCCCCCAGCTCCCCAGGTACTATTCCACATCCCGGATATGGCAGTGTCACGCCGTCTTGGGGTTGACTTGCCTGAAAGCAGAGAGTCACACCAGACCAGCACTCCTTTCCACCCTGAACGCACAGGTGGATCAGTGGCTGACTCCGCACCAACTGGAGATCGGCAAAGTGGTTTCTGACAATGGAAGTAATTTGGTGGCAGCATTGAAATTGGGCAAGTTGACACATGTGCCGTGCATGGCACATGTGTGTAATCTGATAGTACAACGCTTTCTGCATAAGTGCCCAGGCTTACAGGACATCCTGAAGCAGGCCAGGAAGGTGTGTGGCCATTTGAGGCATTCCTACACGGCCATGGTGCACTTTTCAGATATCCAGCGGTGAAACAACATGCCAGTGAGGCGCTTGATTTGCGACAGCCTGACACGTTGGAATTCAACACTCCCAATGTTCAACCGCTTGCTCCAACAAGAAAAAGCCGTTAACGAGTATTTGTATGACCGGGGTGCTAGGACAGCCTCTGCGGAGCTGGGAATTATTTTGCCACGATACTGGGCGCTCATGCGCAATGCCTGTAGGCTCATGCGTCCTTTTGAGGAGGTGACAAACCTAGTCATTCGCACCGAAGGCACCATCAGCGACATCATACCATTTGTTTTCTTCCTGGAGCGTGCCCTGCGAAGAATGCTGGATCAGGCCGTAGATGAGCGTGAAGAGGAAGAGGAAGAGTTGTGGTCACCATCACTACCAGAAACAGCCTTATCAGCATCGCTTGCTGGACCTGCGGCAACGCTTGAAGAGGATTGTGAGGAAGAGGAGTCAGAGGAGGAATGTGGCTTTGAGGAGGAGGAGGAAGACCAAGCACAACAGGCATCCCAGGGTGCTGGTTGTCACCTATCTGGTACCCGTGGTGTTGTACGTGGCTGGGGGGAAGAAGATACCTTCAGTGAGATCACTGAGGATGAGGAACGGGACATGAGTAGCTCGGCAAATGGGGTCTTTCATGCTGTCGTGCCTGTTGAGGGACCCTCGTATAAAAAAGCTGAAGGAGAACGACCTGTACTGGGTGTCTACGCTACTAGACCCCCGGTATAAGCATAAAGTGCCTGAAATGTTACTGATTTACCGCAAGTCGGAAAGGATGCAGCAGTTCCAAAATAAATTAAAAAGTATGCTTTACACAGCGTATAAGGGTGATGTCACAGCACAAAGGGAAGCTAACAGGGGAAGAGGTGAAAAGTAATCCTCCTCCTCCCACGACCACGCCGGCAAGGACAGGACGCTTTACAGACATGTTGTTGATGGAGGACATGCAGAGCTTTTTAAGTCCTATGCATCGCCACAGCCCTTCGGGGTCCACCCTCAGAGAACGATTCGACTGACAGGTAGCAGACTACTTCGCCTTAACTGCAGATCTCGACACTCTGAGGAGCGATGAACCCCTTGACTACTGGGTGTGCAGGCTTGACCTGTGGCCTGAGCTATCCCAATTTGCGATAGAACTTCTGGCCTGCCCCGCTTCAAGTGTCCTGTCAGAAAGGACCTTCAGTGCAGCAGGAGGTATTGTCACTGAGAAGAGAAGTTGCCTAGGTCAAAAAGTCTAGATTACCTCACCTTTATTAAGATGAATGAGGGATGGATCCCGAAGGGACTGACATTGGGCGATACATTTGAGTAAAAAAGGCCTGATGAGATGAGCTGCCTTGGGCTAAAAATTGTTCACACGCTGCTGTATTTTATCTTCGAATGCCGGATGACTTGCGTGACTTATCCGCCACCAACTAGGGTTCAAGCCGCAATGTTTTCGGGCACTTTCTGCCTTGGAAACAAACATCAATTTTTCTGGCCGCTGCTACAGCAGCGACTGCAACAATACCTAATTTTTCAAGCATGTGTACATGCCAAATTTTTCTGGCCTCTGGTGCTGCACTGTGGCTTCAAAAACCAAACCAAAAAAAAGGCATGTAACAGGAATTAAAATGATAGGAATAGTACTACTTAACACACCACTTCTATCTGGTGGCACATTAGATTGCACGTGCAGTGCCCCAAATTTGAAGTAGGAGGACCGACCAAGCATCTTTTTCCATCTCCCGGTTCCTAAAATCCATGCCATATACACGTCCCTTGGCACCGCAACTGCCTCTGGGAACCTTACCATGGGTCCCAGACAGCACGTCTTGTAATTCTCTGTCTGGGAAATTATATATCTATCAAATCTATCTATTTATCTATCAAATCTATCTATCTATCTATCTATCTATCGTATCTATCAAATGTATATTGCATCTATTGATCTATCTATCTAATCTATGTATCTATCTATCTATCTATCTATCAAATCTATCTATCTCGTGGCCGGACTGTTTTGTGACAGCCACTTGTGTTTCGGCCAAATGTCCGTCGGCCAAATGTCCATCTGCCAAATGTCCGTCAGCTAAAAGTCCGGCCACGATTGCACACGCAGTGCCCCAAATTTGAAGTAGGAGGGACCGACCAAGCATCTTTTTTCCATCTCCCGGTTCCTAAAATCCATGCCATATACACGTCCCCTGGCGCCGCAACTGCCTCTGGGAACCTTACCATGGGTCCCAGACAGCACGTCTTGTAATTCTCTGTCTGGGAAATTATCTATCTATCAAATCTATCTATTTATCTATCAAATCTATCTATCTATCTATCTATCTATCTATCTATCTATCTATCTATCTATCTATCGTATCTATCAAATGTATATTGCATCTATTGATCTATCTATCTAATCTATGTATCTATCTCAAATCTATCTTGTGGTCGGACTGTTTTGTGACAGCCACTTGTGTTTCGGCCAAATGTCCGTCGGCCAAAGGTCCATCTGCCAAATGTCCGTCGGCTAAAAGTCCGGCCACGATTGCACGCGCAGTGCCCCAAATTTGAAGTAGGAGGACCGACCAAGCATCTTTTTCCATCTCCCGGTTCCTAAAATCCATGCCATATACACGTCCCCTATTAGGGGGCGTAACAGGGATTAAACTGATCAGAATAGTACTACTTAACACACCACTCATATCTGGTGGCACAGTAGATTGCACACGCAGTGCCCCAAATTTGAAGTAGGAGGTCCGACCAAGCATCTTTTTCCATCTCCCGGTTCCTAAAATCCATGCCATATACACATCCCCTGTTAGGGGGCGTAACAGGGATTAAACTGATCAGAATAGTACGACTTAACACACCACTCATATCTGGTGGCACAGTAGATTGCACGCGCAGTGCCCCAAATTTGAAGTAGGAGGAACCAGACCAGGCATCTTTTTCCATCTCCCGGTTCCTAAAAATCCATGCCATATACACGTCCCCCTGGCGCCGCAACTGCCTCTGGGAACCTTACCATGGGTCCAGACCGCACGTCTTGTAATTCTCTGTCTGGGAAATTATATATCTATCAAATCTATCTATTTATCTATCAAATCTATCTATCGTATCTATCAAATGTATATTGCATCTATTGATCTATCTATCTAATCTATGTATCTTTCAAATCTATCTATCTCGTGGCCGGACTGTTTTGTAACAGCCACTAGTGTTTCGGCCAAATGTCCGTCTGCCAAATGTCCTTCGGCTAAAAGTTCCGGCCACGATTGCGATGCGCAGTGCCCCAAATTTGAAGTAGGAGGAACCGACCAAGCATCTCTTTTTCCATCTCCCGGTTCCTAAAATACATGCCATATACACGTCCCCTGATAGGGGGCGTAACAGGTATTAAACTGATCAGAATAGTACTACTTAATACACCACTCTTATCTGGTGGCACAGTAGATTGCACGCGCAGTGCACCAAATTTGAAGTAGGAGGAGACGACAAGCATCTTTTTCCATCTCCCCGGTTCCTAAAATCCATGCCATATACAATCCCCCTGGTGCCCGCAACTGCCTCTGGGAACCTTACCATGGGTCTCAGACCGCACGTCTTGTAATTCTCTGTCTGGGAAATTATATATCTATCAAATCTATCTATTTATCTATCAAATCTATCTATTTATCTATCAAATCTATCTATCTATCTATCTATCTATCGTATCTATCAAATGTATATTGCATCTATTGATCTATCTATCTAATCTATGTATCTATTCATCAAATCTATCTATCTCGTGGCCGGACTGTTTTGTGACAGCCACTTGTGTTTGGGCCAAATGTCCGTTGGCCAAATGTCTGTCTGCCAAATGTCCGTCGGCTAAAAGTCCATCCACGATTGCACGCGCAGTGCCCCAAATTTGAAGTAGGAGGACCGACCAAGCATCTTTTTCAATCTCCCGGTTCCTAAAATCCATGCCATATACACGTACCCTGATAGGGGGCGTAACAGGTATTAAACTGATCAGAATAGTACTACTTAACACACCACTCTTATCTGGTGGCACAGTAGATTGCACGCGCAGTGCCCCAAATTTGAAGTAGGAGGACCGAGCAAGCATCTTTTTCCATCTCCCGGTTCCTAAAATCCATGCCATATACACGTCCCCCTGATAGGGGGCGTAACAGGGATTAAACTGATCAGAATAGTACTACTTAACACACCACTCCTATCTGGTGGGCACAGTAGATTGCACGCGCAGTGCCCCAAATTTGAAGTAGGAGGACCGACCAGCATCTTTTTCCATCTCCCGGTTCCTAAAATCCATGCCATATACACGTCCCCTGATAGGGGACGTAACAGGGATTAAACTGATTAGAATAGTACTACTTTACACACCACTCCTATCTGGTGGCACAGTAGATTGCACGCGCAGTGCCCCAAATTTGAAGTAGGAGGACCGACCAAGCATCTTTTTCCATCTCCCGGTTTCTAAAATCCATGCCATATACACGTCCCCTGGTGCCGCAACTGCCTCTGGGAACCTTACCATGGGTCCCAGACCGCACGTCTTGTAATTCTCTGTCTGGGAAATTATATATCTATCAAATCTATCTATTTATCTATCAAATCTATCTATCTATCTATCTATTGTGTCTATCAAATGTATCTATTGCATCTATTGATCTATCTATCTAATCTATGTATCTATCTATCTATCTATCTATCAAATCTATCTATCTCGTGGCTGGACTGTTATCTGACAGCCACTTGTGTTTCAGCCAAATGTCCGTCGGCCAAATGTCCGTCGGCCAAATGTCCGTCGGCTAAAAGTCCGGCCACGATTGCACGCGCAGTGCCCCAAATTTGAAGTAGGAGGACCGACCAAGCATCTTTTTCCATCTCCCGGTTCCTAAAATCCTTGCCATATACACGTCCCCTGATAGGGGACGTAACAGGGATTAAACTGATAAGAATAGTACTACTTAACACACCTTATAATAACGCAGAGAGAGGCAACGCAGACAGAGGACGTCTGAAGAAGAGGAGTCAGAGGAGGAAGGTGGCTTTGGAGGAGGTGAAGACCAAACACAGCAGGCGTCCCAGGGGGCTTGTTGTCACCTTTCGGGGACACTTGGTGTTGTACATGGCTGGGTGGAGGAAGAGACCTTCAATGACATCAGTGAGGACAAGGAACGGGACATAGCTAGCTTGGTATCCAACCTTGTGCAAATGGGGAGTTTGCGGTTGTGCAAATGGACTGTTTGCGGTTGTTTGCTGTGCGTTTAAACGGGGGAGTTTGGTCTGTCACTGTGAAGCGGGCGTAACCCTTACACTACCCTGATCGATACAACATCATACCTGATGTTTTTAAAGCAGTTATTCCAAACAATTTAGGAATGTTAGGTGATTTATGCCCTTTATGGATTAAAACCAGACTCTGCATCAACTATGTAATTTTACGTGGGAATTTTGCCATGGATCCCCCTCTGGCATGCCACAGTCCAGGTGTTAGTACCCTTGAAACAACTTTTCCATCACTATTGTGGGCAGAAAGAGTCCCTGTGGGTTTTAAAATTCGCCTGCCTATTGAAGTCAATGGCGGTTCACCCGGTTTGCCCGTTCGCAAACAGTTGCGGACGTTCGCGTTCGCCGTTCACAAACGGAAAATTTTAAGTTTGCGACATCACTAATGTACACTACTGTTACACCAGATATGAGTTGCACTGGTGTGACACTGTGCCCTGGCAGGCCCTGAAACGCACACGTGTGAAGGAAACTTACTGCTATTATTTAACAGTCAAATTTATAGTTTTTTTTTCTAATGTACACTACTGTTACCACAGATATGAGTTGCACTGGTGTGACACTGTGCCCTGGCCAGGCCCTGAAAACGCACACGGTTGTGAAGGAAACCGAACTGCTATTATTTACAGTCAAATTTCTAGTTTTTTTTTTAATGTACACTACTGTTACACCAGATATGAGTTCGCACTGGTGTGACACTGTGCCCTGGCAGGCCTGAAAACGCACACGCATGAAGGAAACTGACTGCTCTAATTTCACAATCAAATTTCTAGTTTTTTTTTTTAATGTACACTACTGTTACACCAGATTGAGTTGCACTGGTGTGACACTGTGCCCTGGCAGGCCCTGAAACGCACCACGCGTGAAGGAAACTGACTGCTATAATTTCACCAATCAAATTTCTAGTTTTTTTTTTAATGTACACTATTGTTACACCAGATATGAGTTGCACTGGTGTGACACTGTGCCCTGGCAGGCCCTGAAACGCACACGCATGAAGGAAACTTACTGCTATTATTTCACAGTATAAAAAGATATCTCCAGCGCCACAAATGCTACTACACAGGCTCCTAAGTGCAAGATCTCTCAACCAGATCTTCGATAAATGAACAAGATACTGGCTATATGGAGCGCTTCCAAATGGAAATGTCGAGAAATGTACTATCTGGTATCTATACAGATAGCTTCCTAACGAATGAGAAATATGATCTATGTAGACAACTACAGTCTAGTTATACAGATGTTACACAACACAGTGACAACTTATAGTGATATTAGCAAATATACAAGTATAGTGATATAACAGAAATATACCAAAAATATATTCCAAACTTATCTCCCAAAATATATTCAAATTCCTTAGTAAATTGAACTTAAAAAAGTCCAGGTAATGTACCATATGAAAAAAGTCAAAAATCCAAAATTTATATAGTGAAAAAATCCAAATATCCAAGTGAAAAAACAAGTGTCCAGAATTTGATGTTTAAAACCAAATAGGAAATATGATAAAAAATGTGAAGCGTCGTAGTGAAAAAACAATTGCCCAAATGGTAAAGATTAAAAAGTAAAAAAGTATAAAAATTTGCAAATAGCAGGTGTACACCTGAAACAATATGAAACCCCGGGTCTCACAAAATATGAATGTGATTAGTTACACAATCTCATAAAAAACGTATAGGTGAAAAAATGTTTGTGTGAAAAAACCCTTTATCAATGTTGAATATAGTTATCCAAATAGTCTTCAAATTGTGACAAATAGAATTCAAATTGTGAAAAATAGAGCTCTCCTTAATATGGTATTTTGTAGTAGTTCCTGTATGTATGCTCTAATCAAGTGTGATAGTCCCATATCTCGTAAGATTTTCAATGTCCTATATAAGAAAAATACAAAAGCATAGTGCAATAATGCTAATGCAAAAGTGACTGAATAGGTAATAAACTCACCAATTGAGAACCTGAGCCGTTAATATCAGCAATCTACGCGTTTCGATCCTACTGGATCTTTCTCAAGACTGATATTGGCTCTGTATGTATCCTACCTTAAATAAAATATTTGGTCCAATCGTTTGGTTTCTCAAAAAAACCGCCAAAGTTATTGGCGCCAAAAGGGCCTAATCCGTTAGTTATCCCTGACCCGGATGTGCGGCTGTAAGGTTATTCCTGTTGTGAAAATGTCCCATTGTATATCCGCTCTTGCGTACAAACCTTCTGATAGAGGTTGCCGTAGCGGGACGAAACCGGAAGTGACGCTCTCCACGTGACGTCACTACCGGAGTTTCGCTTTCTGTTTTCGGGCGATAATTTCTCTAGCACATTGTGCAGAGATTGATACAAATATAGTTGGGAGATGTGCCCCCATTGCTCAGGTTCCCTAATGGGAGTTTGATTACCTTTACAGAGAGTGTTATCAACAAGTTGTGGTTACATTGATGTGCATCCGACAACGGAGTATAAATACACTTAAAATTAAACATATGCATAAAAAAATGTCTAATCTCACATAGAAATATTATACCAAAATTAGTGCTAGAGAGTAGAAGAGTTAGGAGTTACTCCAGAGTATATAATTTCTAAAACGATAACACATTCATTCTTAATCTGTTTAAAGATATGTATTACAATATATACCTTTAATGCTTATTATTTATCTAACAAAACAATATTATTTGGTCTGGGAGAAATGTCTTACAATAATAACATTAGCCACATGGATTGTCATGGTGTGTAAGCCTGTATTTGGTCAAATTGCTTATTGGTCAGAAAAAGACCTCTGTTAATCATTTATGATTCCCATATAAAAATGGGTATAGTTGTTTGTTTCTTCCATATAGTTGACCTATCTTTCTTTTAGGCACATGTCCTGTCTCCAAAGATTGAGGTGGTATCTAATCCAGAGAGATCTTTTCTCAGGCAGATTCATAAAAAGAAAGGAAAAAATGGAAAGGCATATGTGTCTTATGGGGGGTATTAATTGAAGTTGTTAGAAGAATATTATCACAGACATAATTATAGGAACACAAATCCTAGAGTACATTTTAAGGAACATAATGAGAGATTCCCCCAAAAGAACACATACCACACAGGAGCCAGACATCATTGGGAGGATACTCAAATATCGACCAATAATATGTTCAAACCTCTGAGAAATGAGGAAGACACACGCAAACCCACTCCTATAACCTTGAGACAAACAAATAACACTATACCTGGAAATACGGAAGGTCAAATTGACCATTATTTTTTAGGGAAAGGGAACATGGCCCCAATAGACAGAAACAAACAATCCAAAAGGAAAAACAGAACACAGGATATAGTAGAGTCTCCGGTTTTAAAAAGAAAAACCACAGAGGTAGAAGAGCATGATTAAAAATACAGCAGAGAAATGAAAAAGACAAACAAAAATATAAAGTACAACTAGATAATGAGTCCACCGTAACACCGTCCACTAGTAACCCAGATTCAAAACAAAAAGGGATCTATAATTTGAGTAAAATCAACCTTAATCCTAAAGATATTGAGGTTCTGTCTTTAGGCTTATCATATGCTCCATCCAGGGGCCTTGACAAGTTCCAGACATATACACATGTAAAACAGTTAGTACGGAAACTGACGCTAAAAAGATTTTTTTGCAAATCCGCCCTAGAGAGATCTAATAATTCATCGGCTGCAAATATAACAACAACATCCAGTCAGGAGAAGACGATACACACTACTCTGAAGCCCAAATTGACTTTCTTTCCCATCACACATAAAGGGCCACACATCGAGATATTTGAAACTATAGTCTGCGATGAGATAAAGAAACTAAATAATACATCCCTTAAAAAATTCCATCATAATCTCAACAAAACACAATTAGACACCATTACAAACCTGGAGAGAAATAAAGACATTATAATAAAACCAGCTGATAAAGGGGGAGGGATTGTAATCCTAAATAAAGAAGATTACAGAATTGAGTCAAACCGGATTTTGGGCGATTCTGAGACATATAAGGTTCTAGAAAAAGATCCTAAAGAATCTTTAAAAAAAGATTTGGACAGCATGCTCGCGTCCGCTAAAAGGAAGGGCATACTTAACCTACAAGAATACAGGTATATAATGAGAGATCATCCTAGAATACCTGTATTCTACTACTTGCCCAAAATCCACAAAAGTTTGACAAATCCCCCGGGGAAGCCTATAATATCAGGCA
Organism: Bombina bombina; assembly: GCF_027579735.1. Taxonomy (NCBI): domain Eukaryota; kingdom Metazoa; phylum Chordata; class Amphibia; order Anura; family Bombinatoridae; genus Bombina; species Bombina bombina. The sequence goes on along the minus strand of NC_069507.1, from coordinate 267,225,502 downwards.
TTGGATCCATCACTTGCAATTTGTCAGAGTATATTGACAAAAGACTTCAAAAATATGTCAAGGATCTCCCATCCTATCTAAGGGATTCAACCGAGGTTCTGAATATACTAAACAATTTGGAATGGGAAGAGAATTACATTCTAGCCACATGCGATGTGACTGCTCTATACACAAGCATTCCACATGACTTGGGTATAGAAGCAGTCAGGTATTTCTTGGACAAAGACGATGAAGTGAGTTCCGACCAGAGAGAATTCATCCTAGACAGTATTCTCTACATTCTCACACATAATTACTTTTACGATGGAGGAAGATTCTATAATCAGATCTGTGGAACAGCCATGGGGACCAGGTTTGCGCCTAGTTACGCAAATATATATATATGGGCAGATGGGAGAACCTATTCTGGGACTCCTGCCCAGCAGGCGCAGACCTGGTCCTCTGCAAAAGGTATATAGATGACATCCTGATAGTGTGGAAGGGAAGTATTGAAGATCTAGAACACACTATACATGTGATGAATAAAAACATCATAAACCTAAATTTCACATATGAAATAAGTAAAAGTAATATTCATTTCTTAGATCTAAACATCAGTGTGGAGAATGGTAAGCTCTCAACTTCAACCTACTTCAAGGAAGTGGATTGTAGTAATTACATCCACCAAACCAGCTGCCACCATCAGAAATGGAAAGCCAATAGGCCAACTCATGAGGATTAGGAAGAACTGCTCAGATGTTGCAAAATGGAGGGAGCAATCCACAATCCTGAAAGAGAGGTTTTTAGACAGGGGATACGAAGAGAACACTATAAATAAAACCATAGAAGAAATTGAAATTATGGATAGAAGACCTATGCTAAAATACAAACAAAAAACATACGATGAGAGCACAGCATTAGAGGTGCCATTTATAACAGAATACAGCGAGAATAGATTCTTAATAGAAAGAATTATAAGAAAAAATTGGCATTTCCTCAAGGAGGATAATATCATTGGAAAGGATTTAAATGCATCGCCTAGGTTCATCTATCGGAAGACAAAAAACCTGAAAAGTATCCTTGCACCAAGTGTTCCCAAGACCCCAAAGAAAAAAACAAATGATATCTTAGGTCAACAACTAAAAGGATTCTTTCCATGTTATTCGTGTAAAGCGTGCAAACATGGCAAAAAATTGCGGACTTTCAAATCTAAGATAACAGGAGAAACTTTCAATATGAAAGTTATGATAAAATGCCAGGACACTGGCGTCATATATCTGATTGAGTGCGGCTACGGACTACAGTATATAGGACAAACTTCTAGGAAACTCAAAGACAGGATACGTGAACACCTGTTACAGATAAAATGGAAAAAGGATGATTTACCCCTATATAAGCATTTTAAAGAAGTCCATAACAGCAATAGCAAAACTCTCAGATATATGGGAATAAGCAAGATAAAGAAAAATTGGAGAGGGCGGGATTTTGAAAAGTCACTTTTGAGGGAAGAGTCCAAATGGATTTTTAACTTGGACTGCATATTCCCTAAAGGCTTTAATAGCAATATAGAAATATTTCATATGTTATAAAGTTCTAACAACTTCGATTAATACCCCCCATAAGACACATATGCCTTTCCATTTTTTCCTTTCTTTTTATGAATCTGCCTGAGAAAAGATCTCTCTGGATTGGATACCACCTCAATCTTTGTAGACAGGACATGTGCCTGAAAGAAAGATAGGTCAACTATATGGAAGACACAAACAACTATACCCATTTCTATATGGGAATCATACATGATTAACAGAGGTCTTTTTGTGACTAAAAGCAATTTGAACAAATACAGGCTTACACACCATGACAATCCATGTGGCTAATGTTATTATTGTAAGACATTTCTCCCAGACCAAATAATATTGTTTTGTTAGATAAATAATAAGCATTAAAGGTATATATTGTAATACATATCTCTAAACAGATTAAGAACGAATGTGTTATCGTTTTAGAAATTATATACTCTGGAGTAACTCCTAACTCTTCTACTCTCTAGCACTAATTTTGGTATAATATTTCTATGTGAGATTAGACATTTTTTTATGCATATGTTTAATTTTAAGTGTATTTATACTCCGTTGTCGGATGCACATCAATGTAACCACAACTTGTTGATAACACTCTCTGTAAAGGTAATCAAACTCCCATTAGGGAACCTGAGCAATGGGGGCACATCTCCCAACTATATTTGTATCAATCTCTGCACAATGTGCTAGAGAAATTATCGCCCGAAAACAGAAAGCGAAACTCCGGTAGTGACGTCACGTGGAGAGCGTCACTTCCGGTTTCGTCCCGCTACGGCAACCTCTATCAGAAGGTTTGTACGCAAGAGCGGATATACAATGTGACATTTTCACAACAGGAATAACCTTACAGCCACACATCCTGGTCAGGGATAACTAACGGATTAGGCCCTTTTGGCGCCAATAACTTTGGTGGTTTTTTGAGAAACCAAACGATTGGACCAAATATTTTATTTAAGGTAGGATACATACAGAGCCAATATCAGTCTTGAGAAAGATCCAGTAGGATCGAAACGCGTAGATTGCTGATATTAACGGCTCAGGTTCTCAATTGGTGAGTTTATTACCTATTCAGTCACTTTTGCATTAGCGTTATTTCACTATGCTTTTGTATTTTTCTTATATAGGACATTGAAGATCTTACGAGATATGGGACTATCACACTTGGATTAGAGGCATACATACAGGAACTACTACAAAATACCATATTAAGGAGAGCTCTATTTTTCACAATTTGAATTCTATTTGTCACAATTTGAAGACTATTTGGATAACTATATTGAACATTGATAAAGAGTTTTTTCACACAAACATTTTTTCCCCTATACGTTTTTTATGAGATTTGTACTAATCACATCCATTTGTGAGACACGTTCATATTTTTTCAGGTGCACACCTGCTATTTGCACATTTTTATACTTTTTTACTTCTTTAATTTTTACCATTTGGCAATTGTTTTTCACACACTCTTCACATTTTTATCATATTTTCCTATTTTGGTTTTAAACATCAAATTCTGGATACTTGTTTTTCACTTGGATATTTTGAATTTTTTCACTATATAAATTTTGGATTTTGGACTTTTTTCATATGGACACTACCTGGACTTTTTTTAATTTAGTTTACTAAGGAATTTGATATATGTTTGGAGATAATTTTGAATATATTTTTGTTATATTTCTGTTATATCACTATACTGGTATATTTGCTAATATCACTATAAGTTGTCACTGTGTTGTGTAACATCTGTATAACTAGACTGTAGTTGTCTACATAGATCATATTTCTCATTCGTTAGGAAGCTATCTGTATAGATACCAGATAGTACATTTCTCGACATTTCCATTTGGGAACTTTTTGGAATTATTTGTCCATTATTATATATTTTATATGTATTTTATTACAGTTTTTAGACATCTCTAGGAAGCTATAGGAATCTTTGATATTGCATTAGAGTCTACATTTAGTTTTTATAAATAATTTTAGCCTCTAGGGCACATATATGTGCCACATATCTAGTATTTGGTTTTATGTATAATAAATGTAATGTTTTATCTATAATTCTTGATAGTCTTACTCTTTAATATTCCCCGCTGACTCTACCTTCAGCTAAGAACTCATTTGAGGGGTTCTAAGTGCTCCATATAGCCAGTATTTTGCTATTATTTCACAGTCAAATTTCTAGTTTTTTTTTTAATGTACCCTACTGTTACACCAGATATGAGTTGCACTGGTGTGACACTGTGCCCTGGCAGGCCCTGAAACGCTCACGTGTGAAGGAAACTGACTGCTATTATTTCACAGTCAAATTTCTAGTTTTTTTTTTAATGTACACTACTGTTACACCAGATATGAGTTGCACTGGTGTGACACTGTGCCCTGGCAGGCCCTGAAACGCACACGCATGAAGGAAACTGACTGCTATTATTTCACAGTCAAATTTCTAGTTTTTTTTAATGTACACTACTGTTACACCAGATATGAGTTGCACTGGTGTGACACTGTGCCCTGGCAGGCCCTGAAAACGCATACGAGTGAAGGAAAACTGACTTGCTATTATTTCACAGTCAAATGTCTAGTTTTTTTTTTAATGTACACTACTGTTACACCAGATATGAGTTGCACTGGTGTGACACTGTGCCCTGGCAGGCCTCTGAAACGCACACACGTGAAGGAAACTGACTGCTAATATTTCACAGTCAAATTTCTAGTTTTTTTTTTAATGTACACTACTGTTACCACCAGATATGAGTTGCACTGGTGTGACACTGTGCCCTGGCAGGCCCTGAAACGCACACATGTGAAGGAAACTGACTGCTATTATTTCACAGTCAAATTTCTAGTTTTTTTTTAACCCCTTAACGACCGAGGACGTGCAGGGTACGTCCTCAAAAAAAAGGCAGTTAACGCCTGAGGACGTACCCTGCACGTCCTCGGTGTGGAAAGCAGCTGGAAGCGATCCTGCTCGCTTCCAGCTGCTTTCCGGTTATTGCAGTGATGCCTTGATATAGAGGCATCCTGCAATAACCTTTGGTAGCCATCCGATGCAGAGAGCCACTCTGTGGCCCTCTCTGCACCGGAGATCGGTGGCTTTCCTCGTTGGTGGGTGGGAGCAGACTAGGGAGGTGGGTGGCGGCCATCGATGGCCCTGGTCATGTGGAGGGGGGTGGGATCGTGGGCAGGGATGGCCGGGGGCGCGCACGGACGCGCGCACGTGCTCGGGGGCGGGCGCGTGCATGGGGAGGGAGCGGGTGGGAACAGCTACACTACAGAAAAATCTGTAATAAAAAAATGTTGAAAAAAGGGATAGTAAGTAAAAAAAAAAACGATCAGTAAGGTGGGGGGGGGTTTGTCTGTGGGGGGGGGGGAGCTACACTACAGAAAAAAAAAAAACTAACAAAAAAAGCCCTTTTTTTTGCAAACTGGGTACTGGCAGACAGCTGCCAGTACCCAAGATGGCCCCCAATAAGGCAGATGGGGAGGGTTAGAGAGCTGTTTTGGGGGGGATCAGGGAGGTTGGGGGCTAAGGGGGGATGCTACACAGCAGCATATGTAAATAGGCTAAAAAAATATATTTTTAAAAAAAAACAACTTTTATTTTAGTACTGGCAGACTTTCTGCCAGTACTTAAGATGGCGGGGACAATTGTTGGGTGGGGGAGGGAAGGGAGCTGTTTCGGAGGGATCAGGGGGTCTGATGTGTCAGGTGGGATGCTGATCTCTACACTAAAGCTAAAATTAACTCTGCAAAGCTCCCCTACAAACTACCTAATTAACCCCTTCACTGCTAACCATAATACACGTGTGATGCGCAGCAGCATTTAGCGGCCTTCTAATTACCAGAAAGCAACGCCAAAGTCATATATGTCTGCTATTTCTGAACAAAGGGGATCCCAGAGAAGCATTTACAACCATTTGTGCCATAATTGCTCAAGCTGTTTCTAAATTATTTCAGTGAGAAACCTAAAATTGTGAAAAAATTTAACGTTTTTTTTTTAAATTTGATCGCATTTGGCGGTGAAATGGTGGCATGAAATATATCAAAATGGGCCTAGATCAATAAAAAGCAATGGCTTTGGCATTGCTTTTTGGTATTAGAAGGCCCGCTAATTGTCACTGTGCACCACACGTGTATTATGCCCAGCAGTGAAGGGTTAATTTAGGGAGCATGTAGGGAGCTTTTTTGGGGTAATTTTAGCTTTAGTGTAGGGTAGTAGTACCCTACACTAAAGCTAAAATTACCCCAAAAAGCTCCCTACATGCTCCCTAATTAACCCCTTCACTGCTGGGCATAATACACGTGTGGTGCACAGTGACATTTAGCGGCCTTCTAATTACCAAAAAGCAATGCCAAAGCCATATATGTCTGCTATTCTGAACAAAGGGGATCCCAGAGAAGAATTTACAACCATTTATGCCATAATTGCACAAGCTGTTTGTAAATAATTTCAGTGAAAAACCGAAAGTTTGTAAAAAAAATTGTGAAAAAGTGAACGATTTTTTGTATTTGATCGCATTTGGCGGTGAAATGGTGGCATGAAATATACCAAAATTGGCCTAGATCAATACTTTGGGATGTCTTCTAAAAAAAAATATATACATGTCAATGGATATTCCGGGATTCCTGAAAGATATTAGTGTTCCAATGTAACTAGCGCTAATTTTGAAAAAAAGTGGTTTGGAAATAGCAAAGTGCTGCTTGTATTTATGGCCCTATAACTTGCAAAAAAGCATAGAACATGTAAACATTGGGTATTCCTGAACTCAGGACAAAATTTAGAAACTATTTAGCATTGGTTTTTTTTGGTGGTTGTAGATGTGTAACAAATTTTGGGGGTCAAAGTTAAAAAAGTGTGTTTTTTTTCCATTTTTTTCCTCATATTTTATAATTTTTTTTATAGTACATTATAAGATATGATGAAAATAATGGTATCTTTAGAAAGTCCATTTAATGGTGAGAAAAACGGTATATAATATGTGTGGGTACAGTAAATGAGTAAGAGGAAAATTACAGCTAAACACAAACACCGCAAAAATGTAAAAATAGCCTTGGTCCCAAATGGACAGAAAATGGAAAAGGGCTGTGGTCATTAAAGGGTTAATGTACACTACTGTTACACCAGATATGAGTTGCACTGGTGTGACACTGTGCCCTGGCAGGCCCTGAAATGCACACGTGTGAAGGAAACTGACTGCTATTATTTCACAGTCAAAAAAGTGTTGTTTTTTTTAAATGTACACTACTGTTACACCAGATATGAGTGGTGGCACTGGGCAAGTGGGCACAGTATACGCTATGAGCCTGACACACACGTTGGCAGGCAGACAGGCAACTGCAATTAGATTACACAGGAAAAAAAAACAAAAAAAACAGACTGATGTTCTAGCCCTAAAAAGGGCTTTTTGGGTGCTGTCCTTACAGCAGAGATCAGATGAGTCCTTCAGGACTGTAGTGGACACTGAATACACTAGCCTAGCTATCGATTTCCCTATTAAATCAGCAGCAGCTACACTGTCCCTCCTCTCACTAAGAATGCAGCTTCTGAATGAATCTAAAATGGATGCTGTCCAGGAGGTGGGAGGGTCTGGGAGGGAGGGTCTTCTGCTGATTGGCTGGAATGTGTCTGCTGACTGTGAGATACAGGGTCAAAGTTTACTCAATGATAATGAATAGGGGGCGGACCGAACATCGCATATGTTTGCCCGCCGCGGCGAACGCAAACAAGCTATGTTTGCCGGGAACTATTCACCGGTGAACTATTCGGGACATCACTACCCATGTGCATTGCTTTTTCTTTAAACAAGGATATCTTATAACAAAGTAAAATAAATAATTAAAGTAAATTGGAATGGTGTTTAAATTTTTATGTTCTATCTGAATCATGAAAGAACGATTTTGTGTTTAGTGTCCCTTTAAGTTTCAAATTTGCTCCTATCATCAATTTTTAATTATTATCTTGTTATCTTTATTTTCTAATCATGAATGTAAGCTTAAAAGACAGGCCATTTGGGATTCAGCACCTGGGTACCGCTTGTTGATTGTTGTCTATATGTAAACATCCAATCAATAAACGGTATACATTTTTCTTTGCAAAAAATGTGCCTGCTTGTAATATTACTTTATATTGATTTTCAAAGAAACATAACAAGATAACTAATAAGAATTGATAATAGGATTAACTAATAATCTTGATTAAAATGTAATGATCTATCTGAATCATGTAAGTTTAGTTCTTACTAGACTATCCCTTTAATGATGATTACATATATTTTAATTTACAATCCTTTGCAAATTAAAATGAATGAAAGGTTTGGATAATCAGCTGTGTATTGCATGACCATTCTTTGAGGCCTATTTAACAAATGTCTGTCGGACATGATCCAACAGTGCTGATCAGGTCTGACAGACATAGCTGAATGTGGAGAGCAATACGTTCTCAGAGCTCAGAGCAGGTGGACAGGGTTATGGAGCAGCGGTCTTTAGACCGTTGCTTCATAACTGTCGTTTGCCGAGAGTCTGAATACTCCAAATAAACACGGCCCTTTAAGCTACATACGGAGCTTGAGAAATGGACCTCTATATCTCTCTCTCTCATGTATTAACCGACAAATGGCAGGCTTTATAGAAAATACAGTTATAAGCAGACGTATAAAGAATGCTGCTCCTTAACCTTGACGCTATTCCCCACAATTGAGTATGATCTTGTTTATTGAACACCACAGTGCTGACGGGCCATTGTCCGTGACTCTGAAGGGGGCATTCTCTACATTCAGTGAGTTATTGTGGACATGATCTGCACTGTTGGATCATGTCCAACAGAACGAAGATAAATAGGCCTAGAATATATTCTCTGTGCAACATCATTGTCAATACTCAAGCTTATAACACCATTAGTGGTGCTTGTAATCATGTTATAAAAAACAGTTGAGTGGAGCGCTAGACTCAACCCACGTCGCCAACCTCTTATACTACCTCCTTCCTAGGTAGTTTAAAAATGTTAAAAGAATCTAAATACGTGGAGTGTAGGTGGCGCTAGAAGTACACTAGGTATACCAAGCTATGGGTTAATAAACTATAGAAAAAAATAGCCCAACACAATATTGTTTCTTAAGTAAGACTGAAACTTCCGTATAAACTGACTGGTGGAATAAGTAGAAATACATACAACTAATTAGGAGTTTTATACAAATTTATTCTTTGTTGAAATGGTATATAAAAATCAAACTCTATCATACAAATGGCCCACACTCTTCAATCGCAACAACTTTCAAATCAAAATAGCTACCAAAAATACAATAACAATACTAAAACAATGCTAAAACAATGTACTGAAATATACAGTCGTCTAAGATCAATTGGCACAAATGATTAATTCAGGCAGTATAATTATAATATGACTTTCTGACTGGGGTTATATTTCCTTTACAAGTCTCTGCTCGTTAAACACTTTCTCCCATTACGGCCAGAATCAAACAAAGGCCTGTCTCCAATGGGCTATGGCAAACCAGTGATTCAAATCTCTCTTATAATATGCCCTGTCACAAAGGAGAATCCGGCTTTCACCTTTGCAAAAAGGGGATTCCCCAGTTTAAGATCAGCAGTCTTTTGCAAAAAGGGGATTCCCCAGTATCAGATCGGCAGTCTTTTGAGGGTTCCTAAGTTGGAACAACAGTAGCAAAAAACAGAGTCTATTTTAATTATACTCCCACAGACAATCTTGGTCCGGTTTAGATATTATTTAGCAGGGGGAGCTATTATCAGTACAGACACTCTCACCTGCTACTCCTTGTCTGGGTATGTCAGCTCCTGTATGAATTTGTTGTTTAGGATAAGTTGCGGACCTCCTGGTCCCGAAATGTAACTGTCTTCACTTGCGCAAGTCTTATCTTAGTTACCTTCGTATCCGGACTTACAGCCTCACACGATTCTCTGCTCTTCAAGTACTCTGTATGCAGAGTGGGTTAGTGCTGTATATCCTCCTTGTATACCTTTCACCTTTCTACGCGTTTCACCCCCTAAGGTGTGGGGCTTTTTCAAGATACCAGTGTGAGAATAGAGTCTGCCTTATATCTCCCCTAGTTGCCTTCAATTCGCTGTCATCTTTTCACTTCCTCTGGTCACTCTGGAAGTAAACTTTTTAAATGGTGGGATCCTCATGTCTGCACGGATAACCTTTTCCTTTATCATTTCCTTGCTTATAACCCCAACTTACTCAGAAATGTCATATGCCTGATTCTCTATTGTTATCTTGATAAAAATCTTGATAAAAATCTTTCTATGTCTTGTTATAAAAGACTTAAATGCCATACATAAATTAAAAGACTTAAAAGCCAAACATAAATCAAAAGAATTACATATTAAAATTTAAAAAGTATAATTTGAAAAGTATACATATTACCCTTAGGGGATCGATCCTAGGATCCCCACGGCTGAGGGCTAGGATGTTACCTCTAAGCTACTTACTGCTGATATGACTATGTCAGATTTTCAATTGTATATAATTCTTCTTTTTTATCAATCCATAGATCCTTACGCCTACCTGTCAGTTTCTGTGACTTCTGTCCCGTATGGTATTAGCTATTCAAGCGTAATTTATTAAAAGACCTCTAGCTTTTTTAATAATCTAAAACAGTTTTCTTATATAGAAAAGTTCCAAAATAGATACTAGTTTAGTCCCAGACTGCTACAGAGCTACAGTTAAAAGTATAAATCATGCTAGGTCCCTACCTTATACCTCGGGGATTCGATCTTGGGGACTTGGCTTAATAAACTGCGACCTTACCACTATGCTATAGAGGCGCCCAATACTCATTCTAACATTTTTGAAGATAAAATATAAATAATGAATTCCCTCCTAAACTCCCAGTATAATTTCGATTTGATTGTGGTATATTTAAGATATTGTTTGAATAGCAAAAAATGTATAGATTCTATATAGAAGTATGTTTATATATTTCTTAATTTTTAAGGGATAAAAAATACCTTGATTAGCATTCTAGTCAGGAAAAAAATGTTAATGTGTTTTTGAGGAAAAATGTTAGGTGTTATTAATTTTTTATTCTAATTATGATAAAAACGGATTTATATCCAGTTCAGAATTTAAACCGTTCGGATATAAGGTGTTAAAGGTATAAATCATTTACGCCTCCTTTTTCAGGAGTAAAGTGTCCAGATTTCCCCCTCTCCAATTGCCTTTTATTTTGCATAGGCCCCAAAACTTGAGGTCCTTAGTGCTGTTTTTATGCACCTCTCTAAAGTGCTGGTACAAATGCGTCTCTAGGATGCCTTTTTCAATGTGCCAGAGGTGCTCACGGATTCTATCTCTTAACATTCTTGATGTTTCTCCGATATATATCAGGCCACATGAGCACTGTAACATATATATAACGCCCCTACTACTACATCTTAGGACATCTTTAATTTTATATTGAATATTTAATCCTGGAATACTGATGTTTTTCTTTTTTGTACTATGCTTGCATGACTTGCATGAAATGCAAGGATAGAATCCGTTTAATTCTTTGCCCCATAAGTCCCTTTCTTTACCTTTCTGACACATTTTACCTTTTTTGAATTCGCTTGGGGCCAGCATAGATTTGAGATTTTTTGTTTTTTTAAAAACCATTCTAGGAAACGGTGGTAATTTATCTCCCACTATAGGGTCGCTTTTGACAATATAGAGGGTTAGAGTTAATACAAAGATTCTACACTCAGACTCTTAGCTAATCCCAAATGGTGATGTAACCTCAGAAACGCTATCACCGAGTTTAGAAAAGGGGAAAGAGTGGTTGGGATAGCGCTATGCAGCTGCGAGTCTTATACAGGGAGAATAGATAAATATTAGTTTGGATCTCTGCATATGAGGGTCTCCCTGTTTTGGTTATTCAACTTTGCGATTTTTATTTTGGTATGTGAAGTTCCCCAGTTGTTTGAATCATATAAGTTGGATAATAGAGTATTTACTATGTTTTTTAAAAAACAGTCTGATTTGGATCGTATAACCTGGATGATAAGGTTTTACTATATTTTTAGAAATAGCCTTGTGTCCTATGTTTTTCATATATATGTATCTTATAGATATTTTTATAAAAAATGATGCATAATAATAAAAATAAAAGATGATGCATAAGAAGAAAGGGGAGCAGGTGCTTTAAGATATATGTATTTTATTCCTATACAGATAGGGTATTTATCATAAAATAGTAAACAATAAAATCTAACACATAGATGCCGGCATCTAGATTTAAAAAACAGTTTCAGTTTGAAATTTGTACTTGTTTTATTCTTATTTTATTCTATCAGTATTACTGCTAGTTTGGGACTATACTCGTGGTTTTATGAAAGCAGCTCTGATTGGCAACACCTGATAAACAACAATAGGTTTCTATTACTTGACACACATGTATCGTATATTTGGTGGTTACAATTACAATTTCTCAGTGCAGATCTAGTTATACAATATATAAGCTAGGTTAATGTGAATACCACGTATTTTTGCTTAGACAGCGATATTCCAGGTCTATGGTGGTTATTTACAGCAGTAAATGGTAGAAAGTGGATTTATCTGTCATATATACGTATATACGTGTATAAGCAGATTGTCTCTTGTTATAAAAACCTTTTTACATTGTCCATATTCTGGATCTCCTCCGTTAAAGTTGTGACCGGCCGGTCCTTTGGTGAAGTAGTTCCGTATGTTTTCCTCTGTTTAGGTTAAAAATCCGGGTTCTTCCGGTGTTTCCTGATCCAATTGTGGATTTTCTCCTTGTGTCTGTGTAGCCCTTGAGCCAGGTGATTGAGGCTGGAACGGTTACTGGATCCTTGGATAGGAATTGCACATATGGAGTCTGTCCCTAGAAAGTGGGATATGGCTCGATGTACCTATCCTAGCCAGCCCGAACGCCAGAGACACCTCTCACCTGCTGGGCTCTGTATTTGGATCTCCTGTGACTGTCAGCAATCTCTACGCGTTTCAGCCTGGGGCCTTTATCAAGATGCTTGTGTGCTGTGCAGTCTGGGTTTAAATATCGTCTCCATCTTCCTGATTGGATCTTGTTCTTGACCAATCCCTATTGTTTATTTGTTGTTCCTCCTCCTGGCAGGTTGTCTCATATTCCTTAATGTTGTTAATATAAGATTATCTATCCTTTATACATCCTGACCTGTTGTTATTAAATTTATTAATTCATCTGTGATTGCATATGTGTTATTATTTATTGTGAAAATAGAGATATAGATGAAAGTACAAATGTAAATAGAAATAAGAACACCATTCTCAAGCCTATGCTCCATTCTTCCTTAAATGTTTTTTTTGAAATGTTTTTTTGTAATGCTTTTTTGGGGGGGGTTTTTATTCTTAATCAACTTATATCATTTTATATCATTTATTTCTTCATATTCCTATGTTTTAAATAGAAATATATATTGTGGTCTCAAACGTGTAGTTTTGTGCTCTCGCTTTGATTTGCGAGAGGTAATAATCCTGGATAGTATATAATTTGTCAAGTAATAGTTTATAAATTTTATACAGATAACTGCCTATATTCCAGTCATATATAAACCCTTTTCTAACATAATTGTGAAATACGTTTCCTAAATTTTAAAAGTGTGAGTTTTATTAGACCATTGTTTATCTATGTGTTTAACATCTTAATTCTATTGGTTTTCAGGGGAAAAGGAAAAAAAAAATTTTTTATTATTATTTATACGAATAGGTTTGCTCCATGTTTTTGTGAATTTTTTGTTGTGTTAGAGTTCCTTAAATCTCTAAGTGAGGAGCGTGATAGAAATTTTTAAATACGTTCATTATTTTACCTATGTGTTTAACATGTGTCTATATATTGTTCGTGCTAGAAAAAGATTTTTTGTGTGTGTGTTTTAAGTGTTTATTCGTGAACTTTTTTAGAAGTGTAATTTTAGGCTCCTATAATATCTTTCTTGCCAGTGAGTATAATGTGGTGAAAGGTTATATATACAATGCAGTCTGTATTTTTTATTATCAAAGTTATATTAATGTATTTAGATCCATTTCTGAATTTAATCCAAATGGGTGTAATGTTTTGAAATTAAAAATACATTCTGCTTCCTTTTTGAGGAGGAGTGTATTCATATTCCCCCCCCTTATTCCCAGATGTAATTTTTTGATACCCCAGTATTTGAAATCTTTTAAATTACTGGAGTGTTTTTCTTTAAAATGTGAGTACAGTATTGTGTCTGTCGCTTCGTGTTCTATTTTTAGAATATGTTCTCGAATCCTATCTTTTACAGTTCTACTTGTTTGACCAAAATATAGTAGATTACATGTACATTTTATGCAGTAGATGACATTCCTGTCTGTACATCTTATTAGTTGATTTATTTTTAGACAGAAATTTGAATTGGATGATCTTATTTCTTTTCTTTTTTCACTGTATTTACAAGATTTACAGGATATACAGGGGAAGAAACCTTTTAGTTTGTTTCCATTTAGGTCTCCATCAGTAATGTTGTTTCTTTCTCTATACTCACTCGGTGATAATATCATTTTAAGGTTTTTGGCCCTTTTAAAAATTATGTCTGGTTGTTTTCTTACCCTTTTTCCTAGGATTTGATCTTGTTTTATTAGATGCCAATTCCTTTTCAGAATTTTTCTTATTTCAAAGTGTTGGCTACTGTATTCGGTTATGAATGGTATAAAGAAATCATCAGTTTCTCTTTCTTCTTTATTTTTCTTTATTAATAGAGACTCTCTATCTACTGTTGCCACTTCCTGTCTTATCTTTTCTACAGTGTCTTTATTATACCCCTTCTCTATAAATCTAGATGTAAGTATATTAGATTGAGATTGGTAACTTTCGAGTGTGGAGCAGTTTTTCCTTACTCGTAGGTACTGTCCTTTTGGGATATTAGATTTCCACTGTTTGAGGTGGCAACTTTCTGCGTGTATATAGTTATTTGCATCTATAGTTTTGAAATAGTTTTTGGTATTGATTTGGAGGTTGTTAATTTCGATTTCAATGTCTAAAAAGTGTATTTTCCATCTACTATATTCATGCGTAAATGTAATACCAAGACTGTTGGTATTGAGGTCTATAATAAATGTGTCTAATAATTCTGTATCTCCTTGCCAGATGATGAATATATCGTCAATATATCTGCAGTAGAGCACAAGGTTCGCCCCCCATGGGCCATTGTGTATATGTTCATCTTCAAATTGTCCCATGAATAAATTTGCGTAACTGGGGGCGAACCTTGTGCCCATTGCCGTTCCCTTAGTCTGTAAATATACCTCATTATTAAAATAAAAACTATTATTTTGTAAGATGAAGTTTATGCATTCCATAATAAATCTGTTCTGATGTTCAGGTAGTTCCTCATCTTTGTCTAAGGTTTTTTTCACAGCTTTTTGTCCTAGTTCATGTGATATATTAGTGTACAAGGAATTCACATCACATGTCACTAGTGTGTAATTTTCTTTCCATGTTATTTCTCTAATCTTGTTAATAAAGTGTGTGGAGTCTCTGAGGTATGCTGGTAATTTAGTAACATACTTCTGTAGATAGAAGTCCACATATTGTGACAAATTTGATGTTAAGCTGTTTATCCCAGAAATGATGGGACGTCCTGGAGGTTTCTCTAAATTTTTATGCACTTTTGGCAGAAAGTAAAATGTGGGTGTTTTAGGGTGGTCTATGGAGAGGAATTCTGATTCTGAATCGTTTATAATTCCTTCATCTTTTGCTTTTTTAAGTATGTTGCTTAATTTATCTTTTTGTGTTTTAATGGGATTATGTTTTAGTTTCTCATATGTAAGTTTGTCTTGTAATATTCTATTTGATTCCTCTACATAGTATGTCCTGTCCATAATGACCAGCCCCCCACCTTTGTCAGCCGGTTTGATTATGATCTCTTTGTTATTCTGAAGTTCTTTTAATGTTTGAGTTTCTTTCCTATTCATATTTCTCCTAATTGGTTTGGATTGATCTAGGGCCTCTAATTCTTTTTTTATGTTCTGTTCAAATAATTTAATGTGCTCACTTTTGTCTTGGGTTGGATAAAAAGACGATTTCGCTCGTAAATTAGTGTGTTTATATTGACTATTCTCGTTTTTATTCCTGTCTTGTATCGGATTTTTTAAAAAATATCTTTTTAAGGTAAGTTTACGGATGTATTGGTTAATGTTAATGAGGGTCTCAAATTTGTTGAGTTTGCATGATGGAGCAAAAGATAGGCCCTTATTAAGTACTCTTTCTTGGTCTTTATTTAGTGGTGTTTTGCTTATGTTGAATATGCCAATTTTCTCTTTTTCATTGTTTGTGGTTATCTCCTCACTGTTTTGTTTTGGGGTTCCTCTCCCTCTTCTGCCTCTAACCTTCTTTTCCCTTGCTGTAATCTTTGGGGTTTTGCTTCCTCTATTAGGTTTCTTGATGTCCCCGCTCTGGCGGGGGTTTCTTCTAAAAAATGTACCCTAGTGGGGGTTGTGTTTGCTTTTGTATTGTCTGATTTATTCTTATATTCTCTCCTTGGACTAGTTTCTTGTCTTAGTGGCATGAATCTATTATATGTTGGTATTCTCCAGTTGTCCTGTCTATTATATGAATCATCCCTTTTTGTGGGTCTAAAGTCTCTATCTCTATTCCAAGTGTTCTGATGTGGTTCATTGTAATATCTCTCATGATGTTTATCTATGGGATCTTGGTGGTAGTGTTCGCTCTCTCTATAGTGATAGTTTTGGTAAGGTTCTCTATGTCGGTGTTCTTGGTATTGGTCTCTATTCCTATTCCAATTCTGATACGTTCTATTGTTGTCAAAATTCCTATGGGGTTTTTCCCAATTTGAATGGGGTTTTTCCCAGTTTGAATTTTCCCAGTGTCTATCTGGTTTAGTATAATTTTCATCTCTTCAATTCCTATAATTGTTTCTCCATCCTCTTCCATATGAGTTATTCTCATATTGTTGTACTGTATTATGTGTCATATGTGAGTTTTTAAGTGAATTTCTCTTATTTGTGTTATTGGTTTTCTTTTTACTAAATATGTGTATGGGTTCTTTCCTTGTGTTTTCTATTCTTATGTCACCATTGGTGGTTGTGTCACTGATGTTCTCTTGTTCTTCCCATACTGGGTTATTTGTTTGTGTGGTATCCTCGTCATCTTTTTTATAATCTGCTGAGTCTCTATTAAATTTGGAGTTTTTCTGTGTTACAATATTTTCTTTAAGTTCTGATATTCTTTTAATAATCTCACTTTGTATATTTTTGTCGTCTTCCTTTATTTCCATGTTCCCTAGTTTATCTTTAATTATTTCTATCTCCTCTTTAGTTGTGTCTAGTTGTAGTTTCCTTGCTTTGACTATGATATTCATTAAGTTAATTGAGGCTGTTTCTAACACTTCAAACCATTCTTTGGACAATGTGTCAGGTAGTGCAAATGTGCAGTCCTTTTTAAGTCTGAGACCTCTCGGTACCATTTTTAAGTTAATGTAATTCTGTATATATTTTATTTCTAGTATATGCTTTATTTCTTTACACATTATGTCTTCTAGATCAGAATAAATGTTTTCTATGTGGTCTCTAATGTGTTATACATTCTATTGTTTGTGTTTGTGTCTATATTCTGAAGTATTAAGTCTCTATGGCTAAAGATGTCCATATTTTATATTTGTATTTAACTATTCTTTAGTCACGTGTCCTTTTTATTTCTATTGAATTTTTGTTATTTATATTTCCTTTAAATTATAGATGAATTTCTTTATGCAGTATTTTGAGTATTGATAATTTTATAGTTTTTTAAATGTTAATAATTTCCCAATTTGGAGTGTATAAATTAAGTTAGGTAAGTAATGAGTGGATCTTTGTATAAGAGGTTATTGTAGTACTATAGAGGGTTAGAGTTAATACAAAGATTCTACACTCAGACTCTTAGCTAATCCCAAATGGTGATGTAACCTCAGAAACGCTATCACCGAGTTTAGAAAAGGGGAAAGAGTGGTTGGGATAGCGCTATGCAGCTGCGAGTCTTATACAGGGAGAATAGATAAATATTAGTTTGGATCTCTGCATATGAGGGTGTCCCTGTTTTGGTTATTCAACTTTGCGATTTTTATTTTGGTATGTGAAGTTCCCCAGTTGTTTGAATCATATAAGTTGGATAATAGAGTATTTACTATGTTTTTTAAAAAACAGTCTGATTTGGATCGTATAACCTGGATGATAAGGTTTTACTATATTTTTAGAAATAGCCTTGTGTCCTATGTTTTTCATATATATGTATCTTATAGATATTTTTATAAAAAATGATGCATAATAATAAAAATAAAAGATGATGCATAAGAAGAAAGGGGAGCAGGTGCTTTAAGATATATGTATTTTATTCCTATACAGATAGGGTATTTATCATAAAATAGTAAACAATAAAATCTAACACATAGATGCCGGCATCTAGATTTAAAAAACAGTTTCAGTTTGAAATTTGTACTTGTTTTATTCTTATTTTATTCTATCAGTATTACTGCTAGTTTGGGACTATACTCGTGGTTTTATGAAAGCAGCTCTGATTGGCAACACCTGATAAACAACAATAGGTTTCTATTACTTGACACACATGTATCGTATATTTGGTGGTTACAATTACAATTTCTCAGTGCAGATCTAGTTATACAATATATAAGCTAGGTTAATGTGAATACCACGTATTTTTGCTTAGACAGCGATATTCCAGGTCTATGGTGGTTATTTACAGCAGTAAATGGTAGAAAGTGGATTTATCTGTCATATATACGTATATACGTGTATAAGCAGATTGTCTCTTGTTATAAAAACCTTTTTACATTGTCCATATTCTGGATCTCCTCCGTTAAAGTTGTGACCGGCCGGTCCTTTGGTGAAGTAGTTCCGTATGTTTTCCTCTGTTTAGGTTAAAAATCCGGGTTCTTCCGGTGTTTCCTGATCCAATTGTGGATTTTCTCCTTGTGTCTGTGTAGCCCTTGAGCCAGGTGATTGAGGCTGGAACGGTTACTGGATCCTTGGATAGGAATTGCACATATGGAGTCTGTCCCTAGAAAGTGGGATATGGCTCGATGTACCTATCCTAGCCAGCCCGAACGCCAGAGACACCTCTCACCTGCTGGGCTCTGTATTTGGATCTCCTGTGACTGTCAGCAATCTCTACGCGTTTCAGCCTGGGGCCTTTATCAAGATGCTTGTGTGCTGTGCAGTCTGGGTTTAAATATCGTCTCCATCTTCCTGATTGGATCTTGTTCTTGACCAATCCCTATTGTTTATTTGTTGTTCCTCCTCCTGGCAGGTTGTCTCATATTCCTTAATGTTGTTAATATAAGATTATCTATCCTTTATACATCCTGACCTGTTGTTATTAAATTTATTAATTCATCTGTGATTGCATATGTGTTATTATTTATCGTGAAAATAGAGATATAGATGAAAGTACAAATGTAAATAGAAATAAGAACACCATTCTCAAGCCTATGCTCCATTCTTCCTTAAATGTTTTTTTTGAAATGTTTTTTTTGTAATGCTTTTTTGGGGGGGTTTTTATTCTTAATCAACTTATATCATTTTATATCATTTATTTCTTCATATTCCTATGTTTTAAATAGAAATATATATTGTGGTCTCAAACGTGTAGTTTTGTGCTCTCGCTTTGATTTGCGAGAGGTAATAATCCTGGATAGTATATAATTTGTCAAGTAATAGTTTATAAATTTTATACAGATAACTGCCTATATTCCAGTCATATATAAACCCTTTTCTAACATAATTGTGAAATACGTTTCCTAAATTTTAAAAGTGTGAGTTTTATTAGACCATTGTTTATCTATGTGTTTAACATCTTAATTCTATTGGTTTTCAGGGGAAAAGGAAAAAAAAAATTTTTATTATTATTTATACGAATAGGTTTGCTCCATGTTTTTGTGAATTTTTTGTTGTGTTAGAGTTCCTTAAATCTCTAAGTGAGGAGCATGATAGAAATTTTTAAATACGTTCATTATTTTACCTATGTGTTTAACATGTGTCTATATATTGTTCGTGCTAGAAAAAGATTTTTTGTGTGTGTGTTTTAAGTGTTTATTCGTGAACTTTTTTAGAAGTGTAATTTTAGGCTCCTATAATATCTTTCTTGCCAGTGAGTATAATGTGGTGAAAGGTTATATATACAATGCAGTCTGTATTTTTTATTATCACAGTTATATTAATGTATTTAGATCCATTTCTGAATTTAATCCAAATGGGTGTAATGTTTTGAAATTAAAAATACATTCTGCTTCCTTTTTGAGGAGGAGTGTATTCATATTCCCCCCCCTTATTCCCAGATGTAATTTTTTGATACCCCAGTATTTGAAATCTTTTAAATTACTGGAGTGTTTTTCTTTAAAATGTGAGTACAGTATTGTGTCTGTCGCTTCGTGTTCTATTTTTAGAATATGTTCTCGAATCCTATCTTTTACAGTTCTACTTGTTTGACCAAAATATAGTAGATTACATGTACATTTTATGCAGTAGATGACATTCCTGTCTGTACATCTTATTAGTTGATTTATTTTTAGACAGAAATTTGAATTGGATGATCTTATTTCTTTTCTTTTTTCACTGTATTTACAAGATTTACAGGATATACAGGGGAAGAAACCTTTTAGTTTGTCGCTTTTGACAATATGCCAATGTTTCCTCAGTATTTTCCTTATCCTATTATGATCATCGCTGAATTCGGTTACGAATGGTACATCATATTCATCTTTAATTAAATTGGCTTTAGTTTTATAGGTGAGTAGGGTATCCCTATTTGTTTCTCTAGCTCTTATAACGGCATTATTTATAATCTCCTCTTTGTAGCCTCTTTCAACAAATTTTTTCTCTAGTAATTTAATTTGTTCTTCAAAATCACCCATTTCAGAGGGATTTCTACAACAAGATTCAGTCCTAAAAAAAGAGCAGGGTACTTTTCTAATAGAATGCATCCGCTTCATTTTAGAACATAACTATTTTTCATTCGATAGCAATTATTATCTGCAAATAGAGGGAACAGCTATGGGCACGAGATTCGCACCGAGCTACGCAAATCTGTTTATGGGAGATTGGGAAAATAGATTTCTCCGGTTTGCGGGGCTCGGTGCGAATCTCGTGCTTTTTAAAAGATATATCGATGATATTATCATCCTATGGAAAGGGAGCGAAGAAGATCTGATGAATATGTTTGATTGGAATAATGAACAATAATGATAAAGGATTATCTTTTACTTATCAAATAAGCAAGGACACTATAACATTTCTAGATTTGGATATTAGGGTGGAAAACAATAAATTAGTAACAAAGACCCATTTCAAACCAACCGATTCCAATAACTACATCCACGCGTCTAGTTGCCACTTTTCAAAGTGGAAAAATAATATTCCAGTAGGACAATGCCTGAGAATCAGGAAAAATTGTACTGAAATGGGTGATTTTGAAGAACAAATTAAATTACTAGAGAAAAAATTTGTTGAAAGAGGCTACAAAGAGGAGATTATAAATAATGCCGTTATAAGAGCTAGAGAAACAAATAGGGATACCCTACTCACCTATAAAACTAAAGCCAATTTAATTAAAGATGAATATGATGTACCATTCGTAACCGAATTCAGCGATGATCATAATAGGATAAGGAAAATACTGAGGAAACATTGGCATATTGTCAAAAGCGACCCTATAGTGGGAGATAAATTACCACCGTTTCCTAGAATGGTTTTTAAAAAAACAAAAAATCTCAAATCTATGCTGGCCCCAAGCGAATTCAAAAAAGGTAAAATGTGTCAGAAAGGTAAAGAAAGGGACTTATGGGGCAAAGAATTAAACGGATTCTATCCTTGCATTTCATGCAAGTCATGCAAGCATAGTACAAAAAAGAAAAACATCAGTATTCCAGGATTAAATATTCAATATAAAATTAAAGATGTCCTAAGATGTAGTAGTAGGGGCATTATATATATGTTACAGTGCTCATGTGGCCTGATATATATCGGAGAAACATCAAGAATGTTAAGAGATAGAATCCGTGAGCACCTCTGGCACATTGAAAAAGGCATCCTAGAGACGCATTTGTACCAGCACTTTAGAGAGGTGCATAAAAACAGCACTAAGGACCTCAAGTTTTGGGGCCTATGCAAAATAAAAGGCAATTGGAGAGGGGGAAATCTGGACACTTTACTCCTGAAAAAGGAGGCGGAAATGATTTATAACTTTAACACCTTATATCCGAACGGTTTAAATTCTGAACTGGATATAAATCCGTTTTTATCATAATTAGAGTAAAAAATTAATAACACCTAAAATTTTTCCTCAAAAACACATTAACATTTTTTTCCTGACTAGAATGCTAATCAAGGTATTTTTTATCCCTTAAAAATTAAGAAATATATAAACATACTTCTATATAGAATCTATACATTTTTTGCTATTCAAACAATATCTTAAATATACCACAATCAAATCGAAATTATACTGGGAGTTTAGGAGGGAATTCATTATTTATATTTTATCTTCAAAAATGTTAGTATGAGTATTGGGCACCTCTATAGCATAGTGGTAAGGTCGCAGTTTATTAAGCCAAGTCCCCGAGATCGAATCCCCGAGATATAAGGTAGGGACCTAGCATGATTTATACTTTTAACTGTAGCTCTGTAGCAGTCTGGGACTAAACTAGTATCTATTTTGGAACTTTTCTATATAAGAAAACTGTTTTAGATTATTAAAAAAGCTAGAGGTCTTTTAATAAATTACGCTTGAATAGCTAATACCATACGGGACAGAAGTCACAGAAACTGACAGGTAGGCGTAAGGATCTATGGATTGATAAAAAAGAAGAATTATATACAATTGAAAATCTGACATAGTCATATCAGCAGTAAGTAGCTTAGAGGTAACATCCTAGCCCTCAGCCGTGGGGATCCTAGGTTCGATCCCCTAAGGGTAATATGTATACTTTTCAAATTTATACTTTTTAAATTTTAATATGTAATTCTTTTGATTTATGTTTGGCTTTTAAGTCTTTTAATTTATGTATGGCATTTAAGTCTTTTATAACAAGACATAGAAAGATTTTTATCAAGATTTTTATCAAGTTAACAATAGAGAATCAGGCATATGACATTTCTGAGTAAGTTGGGGTTATAAGCAAGGAAATGATAAAGGAAAAGGTTATCCGTGCAGACATGAGGATCCCACCATTTAAAAAGTTTACTTCCAGAGTGACCAGAGGAAGTGAAAAGATGACAGCGAATTGAAGGCAACTAGGGGAGATATAAGGCAGACTCTATTCTCACACTGTATCTTGAAAAAGCCCCACACCTTAGGGGTGAAACGCGTAGAAAGGTGAAAGGTATACAAGGAGGATATACAGCACTAACCCACTCTGCGTACAGAGTACTTGAAGAGCAGAGAATCGTGTGAGGCTGTAAGTCCGGATACAAAGGTAACTAAGATAAGACTTGCGCAAGTGAAGACAGTTACATTTCGGGACCAGGAGGTCCGCAACTTATCCTAAACAACAAATTCATACAGGAGCTGACATACCCAGACAAGGAGTAGCAGGTGAGAGTGTCTGTACTGATAATAGCTCCCCCTGCTAAATAATATCTAAACCGGACCAAGATTGTCTGTGGGAGTATAATTAAAATAGACTTTGTTTTTTGCTACTGTTGTTCCAACTTAGGAACCCTCAAAAGACTGCCGATCTGATACTGGGGAATCCCCTTTTTGCAAAAGACTGCTGATCTTAAACTGGGGAATCCCCTTTTTGCAAAGGTGAAAGCCGGATTCTCCTTTGTGACAGGGCGTATTATAAGAGAGATTTGAATCACTGGTTTGCCATAGCCCATTGGAGAAAGGCCTTTGTTTGATTCTGGCCGTAATGGGAGAAAGTGTTTAACGAGCAGAGACTTGTAAAGGAAATATAACCCCAGTCAGAAAGTCATATTATAATTATACTGCCTGAATTAATCATTTGTGCCAATTGATCTTAGACGACTGTATATTTCAGTACATTGTTTTAGCATTGTTTTAGTATTGTTATTGTATTTTTGGTAGCTATTTTGATTTGAAAGTTGTTGCGATTGAAGAGTGTGGGCCATTTGTATGATAGAGTTTGATTTTTATATACCATTTCAACAAAGAATAAATTTGTATAAAACTCCTAATTAGTTGTATGTATTTCTACTTATTCCACCAGTCAGTTTATACGGAAGTTTCAGTCTTACTTAAGAAACAATATTGTGTTGGGCTATTTTTTTCTATAGTTTATTAACCCATAGCTTGGTATACCTAGTGTACTTCTAGCGCCACCTACACTCCACGTATTTAGGTGCTTGTAATCATGTCATTGATTAATAAACAGTCTAAACAGATTTTGATATTGTTGAATTTATAAAATTGATGTGTTAAAAATGATGTTGTACGGTGAATAATTTAATACAATGTTGAATATGATTTATGTTTTATACTAAGCCCCTTTAAAATTAAAAATATATATTCACATTTGTATTTATTTTATACATTTAAGATAACATAAAATATACAAATCATTAATGTTAAAATACAGTGTCTTACAATTTTGATCTAGTTATGATTTATTTAAGATATATGTTTAATATCATATGCATTTAATCCTTCAAATTACATTAAGTTACCTAAGAATATATATTTAATTTTTCATTTCTTTAGATGTCGAACGTGCATTGCAGACTTTGGAGGAGATTGACTGTTGTCTTCGTGGGCTGAGAGATTTGACAGAGGAGTCGTCCCTAGGAGAGACACAATTTCCAGAATCACAGGATCAGGGAATCTCCCAGGGAACATCAGATATAGATTCTCTCAGCCGTTCTGCCCCTCCTGACCCCGAAAACACAGCTGCTTTGGACCCTGGTGCCCCTCCTGTCCCTGTTGTTCATGCCCCATCAACTCATGGCCGTGCTGATCCTGGCCACCGACTGCCTCACATCAATGATGAGGATGCAGTTGTGGAAATGTTAGATCTGGCCAGGCAGTACCGGGAACAACACCATAAGTTGCATGGGGCATTAAGGTTATCTGTTGGACAACAGGGGCAGATATTAGAGAGGGGCATTACAGTAGATAGGGACAGATTAGATATAGAGAGGGAAAGGTTGAGAGTAGATTCAGCGAGAATAGATTTAGAGAGGGAAAGATTTGTATTTGAACGACATAGGGAAAGTGAAAGATTAGAGTTAGAGAGGGATAGATTAAATTATGAAATGCAGAGGGATAGTGATAGATTAAACTTCGATAGGGAAAGATTAGCGTTCGATAGGGCCAGGGCAGCTGAAGAGCAGCTAGAACGGCAGCATCGGGAGAGGGCGGACAAAGACAACAGGGTTTTAAATCGTCACTTGATTTTAAACTTGGGGAGAAGGGGAACAAGGGAGAGATCACCCCCCCTCTCTCCCTCTCCCAAAAGAAAAAAATATTAGGGTGTTTTAATTTGCTCATTTTATTAGGGTTTTTAATATTATTTTTATTAGGTATGTGTTTATGTTTTTATGATTTTTAATTTAAAAATATGAATCAAATATTTTTAAATTATTTTAAAAATGTCAATGTTTTTAAGATTATTAATTTCAAAATATGTAATGAATATTTTTAAATTAAAGAAATGTCAATGTTTTTATAATTTTTAATGTAAAAATATTATTAAAATATTTTTACATTATTAAATGTGTTTATATTTTTATTATTTTTAATTTAAAAATATGAATAAAATATTTGTAAATTATTTTTTTTAATAAAAATATATTTTAACATTATTAATAAATGTGTTTGTTATTACTTGATTCACACTTTACAAATAACTGATGTTCTAATTCAATGCAGGAGTAACATTATCTACTCTTATTATTAAATGTTAAAATTAATAAACATAAGAACATTTATTTTTGTATAAAATAATTAATATTGAGCTTTTGGATAAACAACTCAATTAGAATAAAGTTTACTTGAATCAATAATTCAAATTTAAATATTCATTGTTAACATGTGATATTCACATTTGTAACAATTTTTTGTAATTGTCTTGAAATCTTTATTTTAAAAAGAAAGTCCATACCCTTGGAGAGCACTTATTTATTGGTGGATGAATATATACACCAATCAACAAGAACAACCAAGGTAGTTCAACAAAATGGGCTTGCATCTAAAGTTAGCAAATTTATTTAAAAGAAAATATACAAAGAAAATGAATTTCTTTTTCTAATAGGAGTAATTATAAAGTTGATTATAATTGTATGCTCTATATGAATAACACATAGAAAATCATTAAGTTCAGTGTCTCTTTATTATTTCTAACATTAAAAAAAAAATATTTAGAGAGAGAGATAGATTGTGAGAAAGAGAGAGATTGAAAGAGAGAGAGATTGAGAGAGTGCAATTGTTAGAGAGAGAGATTGTGAGAGAGAGAGATTGTGTTAAAGAGAGAGATTGTGAGAGAGAGAGAGAGAGAGAGAGAGAGAGAGAGATTGTGAGAGAGAGAGGGAGAGAGATTGTGAGAGAGAGATTGTGTGTGAGAGGGAGAGAGAGAGAGATTGTGAGAGAGAGAGAGAGAGAGAGAGAGAGAGATATTGTGAGAGAGAGATTGTGTGTGAGAGGGAGAGAGAGAGAGATTGTGAGGGAGAGAGAGAGATTGTGTGTGAGAGAGAGAGAGAGAGAGAGAGAGATTGTGAGAGAGATTGTGAGAGAGAGAGATTGTGAGAGAGATTGTGAGAGAGAGATTGTGAGAGAGAGAGAGAGATTGTGAGAGAGAGAGATTGTGAGAGAGAGAGAGATTGCGTGTGAGAGAGAGAGATTGTGAGAGGGAGATAAATTGTGAGAGAGAGATTGTGAGAGAGAGATTGTGAGAGAGAGAGAGATTGAGAGAGAGAGAGAGAGAGAGATTGTGTGAGATAAATAGAGAGAGAGAGAGATTGTGAGAGAGAGAGATTGTGTGAGATAAATAGAGAGAGAGATTGTGAGAGAGATGGAGAGAGAGAGATTGTGTGAGAGAAATAGAGAGAGATTGAGAGAGAGAGAGAGAGAGAGAGAGAGAGAGAGAGAGAGAGAGATTGAGAGCAATTGTGAGAGAGAGATTGCGAGAGAGATAGAGAGAGGGAGATTTAGAGAAATGGAGAGAGAGAGGGAGAGAGAGAGAGACTGTGATATAGATAAAGACAGGCAGTGCGAGAAACACATGTATACATTTATAAACCTGTAGTGCATTACTGCTCTGTCCATTAATGTTAACAATAATTTTTATCTTCAATTTTATATTATTTTAATGTGACAGTGAAATTAAAAAATTATTGTTTTTAATTAATTTTTGTAAAATTCATATAGATAACATTGAGCTCATGCACGTTAAAGGGACAATTAACCATTTTGTTTTAGTTTTTTATATGCAGATAGAGCATGACATTTTAAGCAACTTTTTAATTTACTCCTATTCTCTGATGTTCTTCATTATCTTTTTATATTACTTGTAAATGCAAGAATGTAATTGTTAATTCTGGGACATTTATGGTGATAAACTTGTTTATTCTAAAATGCAAGTATGCCTAAAGAAATGAAATAAGTGGTCATTTTTAAAAAAGAAAGATAGAATCTTAACACTTATAAAATAAATTTCTTGTTATAGCCTTCCAAATAACAACAGAGTCAAGTGTAGATCTCAATTATTTTTATTTAATGAGATTTTATTAAACATGTGTCTCATCAACTTTACATTAAACAATTGCAACATTTGCCCAAATGAACCACTTTCAATCAATGGCTTTACAATGATATACAATATCATTAATTGAAACGACAATATTTGCTCAACAGTAATCAAAATATAGCAGCTTTTGGATTACAAATAATAATGTAAAGTAAAGAAAAACACAAATAAAAACTGTATGTTGCACAATCAAGCTTCTTGCCCAAAAACCCCCCGGATATAGACTGCTCGAGCTTGGACACCCAGAGCATCGTGCTCCAGGTCTGGGTCGATGAATTGACCATAATCATTGTCCAAGCTCTCCATATCTATATCCGGGATTTTTACGGCAATATTGTGCAACATACAGCAAACCATAAAAATTAAGGAGACTTTGGAGGGGGCGTACTGAAGAACACCACCAGAGATGTCCAAGCAGCGGAAACGGCTCTTCAGCACGCCAAAGGTGCGCTCAATAACAGATCTTGTTGTAGTGTGTGCACGGTTGTAGCGCACCTCTTCCACTCCGTTGGGGTTTTGGACGGGTGTGAACAGCCACGGAAGACACGGATACCCAGAATCACCTGCACAAACAAAATAGATCATTGACATTAGCAATCAGAATTAATAAAATATTTCATATACATAGGTTAGAGTATGTAAGAGATATTTACCTATCAGGATTCCCTCTGGCATTTGGCCCTCCTGGAACCGATGGTAGATGGTAGAATTCCGGAGGACGAAGGAATCGTGATTGCAGCCAGGGAGTCCAGATCGAACACTCATCACCCTCAACCTGACGTCACAGATGACCTGGATATTCAGCGAGTGATTGAATTTCCTATCCCGGTAGGGCTCCTCTTGACCACTGGGAGGCTGCACTAAGATGTGTGTGCCGTCTATGGCCCCCAATACCCTTGGCAATCCAGCTCGATGGTAGAACTGGAGCTTGACAGCATGCCACTCCTCCGGTGTGTTTGGGAAGTGTACATGATGGACTAGGCATTGGTGCAAAGCATTCAGGACAACCTTCAGATGACGTGAGAAGGTTGTCTGGCTCATACCAACGCCGAGACCTGTCACAGCCTGGAATGACCCAGTTGCCAAGAAATAGAGGACCGCAAGCAGCTTTACCATCCCAGGGATTGCCCTAGTTCTTCTAGTGAGTGGCTCGAGAGAGTCTGCGATCTCAACTTAGAGCCTCTCAATAGAGGCCCTATCCAGTCAAAATCGACGGATCACCTCTCGGTCACTGAGGGCATGGAGCCCAATCCTTGGGTAGAAAACCCTTGGCACTCGCCGGCATCTTCCGTGTTGTATTGCAGCCATCAACACCCGTCTTGCCCTGCGTCTCCTTAAGAACAGAACAAAATTAACAACATTGAGGATGTCCATCCTCAAAGTAACACCAAACAATAATAATGAAATGCAGTGATTGAAGAGCCCCTTTTATAACGCCTAGTTTCACAGATGTGAACGTTTTCATTAATTGACTACATTGGTGCAGCAATCATTACCTAACACATGACTTGCACATTTTGATAACTATCGCGTCATATTACGCGCAATTAAAGTGACTAATTATTTTAAAAGATGTATTTGTCTTTTTTATCGCGTCATTTGACGAGCACAATACGATGTCCATAAAAATATCTAATTAAGCCATTCAGGTGTGTTTATCACCTGTAAGAAATGCAGGTGTCTGTGCAATTATCAAAATTATTTATAAAAAACACATGAGTATGTTGCTCTAGTTTCAATGTTATTTCAGATTTTTCTGTTTGGATGGCAGCATTATGAAGGTGAAAAGGGTCAGTGATTACTGTGTTTTTAAGATTAAATATTAGTGTATTAAGAATTTGCAATCCTAAGTAACAAAAAGAATGCAGTGTGGAACATTATGATGTGAAATATTTTGATATCCTTGATGTGATTTCTAATACCATTTACAAATCAGTTCAATGTATTTTGAAAGTGCAATGTTACACAGTGACATAGACAACTCAAATTTATAATTGCATTTTAGCTACAAAAAGGGATCCTAGAAACTGACTGAAATCTGTTCAATGTATTTTGAAAGTACAAAGTTACACAGTGCCATAAAGCCATGAAATTTATAAGGGCATTTTATCTACAAAAAGGGATACTAGCAACTGACTTAAAAACATGACTATCAAACATTATCCTAGTGATTTACCTTATAAGCCTCAACGATGCTGCCATCCAAACAAAATCAGAATTCATGTCATGCAGATGTAAATATGCATGTGTTTTTGATAATTAATTGATAGCCTAATTAGTATTGTGCATAATTAATTAATAACCTAATTTGTATTGTGTATAATTAATTAATAGCATAATTGCTGTGCAGTGTTTTCATTATTTTCCTATCCTTTGTGTGAATGTGTTTTTCATTTACAAAATTGTAACAATTGCTGTGCAGTGTTTTCATTATTTTCCTATCCTTTGTGTGAATGTGTTTTTAAATTTTCAAAATTGTAACAATTGCTGTGCAGTGTTTTCATTCTTTTCCTATCCTTTGTGTGAATATGTTTTTCTTTTACAAAATTGTAACAATTGCTGTGCAGTGTTTTTATTCTTTTCCTATCCTTTGTGTGAATGTGTTTTTCTTTTACAAAATTGTAACAATTGCTGTGCAGTGTTTTTATTCTTTTCCTATCCTTTGTGTGAATGTGTTTTTCTTTTTCAAAATTGTAACAATTGCTGTGCAGTGTTTTCATTATTTTCCTATCCTTTGTGTGAATGTGTTTTTCTTTTACAAAATTGTAACAATTGCTGTGCAGTGTTTTCATTCTTTTCCTACCCTTTGTGTGAATGTGTTTTTCATTTTCAAAATTGTAACAATTGCTGTGCAGTGTTTTCATTCTTTTCCTATCCTTTGTGTGAATGTGTTTTTCTTTTACAAAATTGTAACAATTGCTGTGCAGTGTTTTCATTCTTTTTCCTATCCTTTGTGTGAATGTGTTTTTCATTTTCAAAATTGTAACAATTGCTGTGCAGTTTTTTCATTCTTTTCCTATCCTTTGCGTGAATGTGTTTTTCATTTTCAAAATTGTAACAATTGCTGTGCAGTGTTTTCATTCTTTTCCTATCCTTTGTGTGAATGTGTTTTTCATTTTCAAAATTGTAACAATTGCTGTGCAGTTTTTTCATTCTTTTCCTATCCTTTGCGTGAATGTGTTTTTCATTTTCAAAATTGTAACAATTGCTGTGCAGTGTTTTCATTCTTTTCCTATCCTTTGTGTGAATGTGTTTTTCATTTTCAAAATTGTAACAATTGCTGTGCAGTGTTTTCATTCTTTTCCTATCCTTTGCGTGAATGTGTTTTTCATTTTCAAAATTGTAACAATTGCTGTGCAGTGTTTTCATTCTTTTCCTATCCTTTGTGTGAATGTGTTTTTCATTTTCAAAATTGTAACAATTGCTGTGCAGTGTTTTCATTCTTTTCCTATCCTTTGTGTGAATGTGTTTTTCATTTTCCAAAATTGTAACAATTGCTGTGCAGTGTTTTCATTCTTTTCCTATCCTTTGTGTGAATGTGTTTTTCTTTTACAAAATTGTAACAATTGCTGTGCAGTGTTTTCATTCTTTTCCTATCCTTTGTGTGAATGTGTTTTTCATTTTCAAAATTGTAACAATTGCTGTGCAGTTTTTTCATTCTTTTCCTATCCTTTGCGTGAATGTGTTTTTCATTTTCAAAATTGTAACAATTGCTGTGCAGTGTTTTCATTCTTTTCCTATCCTTTGTGTGAATGTGTTTTTCTTTTACAAAATTGTAACAATTGCTGTGCAGTGTTTTCATTATTTTCCTATCCTTTGTGTGAATGTGTTTTTCATATTCAAAATTGTAACAATTGCTGTGCAGTGTTTTCATTCTTTTCCTATCCTTTGTGTGAATGTGTTTTTCTTTTACAAAATTGTAACAATTGCTGTGCAGTTTTTTCATTCTTTTCCTATCCTTTGTGTGAATGTTTTTTTCATTTTCAAAACTGTAATAATTGTAACAAAGGGAATTGTATTTGAAATAAGGTATACATATTTAATAATGCTTTCCATTGAGTTTTTATTAGGTGACATGATTGACTTGAGCAGCATCGAATATAGTAGTTCCCCGATTTCCATTGACTACTATAGGATCCGCGACCTCTGAGGCGGCAGATTGAAAACTAGGTACGCTGCATCGGATAAGACGCGAGCGTAAGTGGTCATTTTTTGATAACTTTCAGAAAGCTTTTAATTGTTTCGAAGAACAGGGCGAAAGTTTTCCAGAGGTTTTCGAGTCGCAGCGATCGGCGTTGAATTGAGAGCGCCAGATCGTATGTTACGTCACAAAATTCGACTTCTTACGATTTTGACACTTTGATAACTAAGGCGATGCAATCTCGCAACGTGTACAACGCGGATTTCCGGCGGATTTTCAGTAGACGCTTTGATAACTAGAGGCCAATAGGTCTCCCAGGTGGTCTATGGCTATCTTTATGGACTTTTGGTACCGTATAAAAGATAGGGTTGCGTGGTGTGTTAAAATTCAAGTAATCCATAAGTTTACCATCAATGATATCCTGATCTAAAGCTCTTTGTAAGATACCTGAAATTTCTTTCTGTATGGCACTTAATGGATTCTGTTTAAGTGTCCTATATGTATCCCTATCCCCTAACTGTGATAGTGTTTCATTAATGTAGTGTGTTCTATCCATTATAACAGTGGCACCCCCTTTATCTGCCCCCTTAAATATAATGTCTATGTTCAAGCTTTCTAGTGAAATATTATCTATTTTAGAAAAGTTAGACAATTTGATTTTGTTACCTTTGTACCAAATTTTTGAATGGTCTTTTTTCCTGTATTGGTCCTTTAAATACGAGACCCCATTCTGTACCAGATTAATAAAGGTATTTACCCCATGTTCACATATATTAGGGTTGAATTTACTCTTTTTACTAAGGCCTACATTTTTAAGTGACCATTCCTTGTCTCTATTATCAACATTAATACCATTATCACGGTTTTGCTGCTGAAACCATACTTTTAATTTAATGTTGCGAAACAATCTTTGCAAATCTTTGTCAATTTCAAAAAAATTGGTATCCCGGTATGGGCAAAATGATAACCCCTTATTGAGCACATTACATTCACTTTCTGATAATACATAAGAGGAGGTGTTAATCACAATCGCCTAGATTTAGAGTTCTGCGTTAGCCGTCCAAACCAGCGTTAGGGGGTCCTAACGCTGGTTTTTACCGCCCGCTGGTATTTAGAGTCAGTCATGAAAGGGTCTAACGCTCACTTTCCAGCCGCGACTTTTCCATACCGCAGATCCCCCTACGCCAATTGCGTATCCTATCTTTTCAATGGGATCTTCCTAACGCCGGTATTTAGAGTCTTGGCTGAAGTGAGCGTTAGAAATCTAACGACAAGACTCCAGCCGCAGAAAAAAGCCAGGAGTTAAGAGCTTTCTGGGCTAACGCCGGTTCATAAAGCTCTTAACTACTGTGCTCTAAAGTACACTAACACCCATAAACTACCTATGTACCCCTAAACCGAGGCCCCCCCACATCGCAGCCACTCTATTAAATTTCTTTAACCCCTAATCTGCCGACCGCACACCGCCACAACCTACATTATCCCTATATACCCCTAATCTGCTGCCCCTAACATCGCCGACCCCTACATAATATTTATTAACCCCTAATCTGCCCCCCCATCAACGTCGCCGCTACCTACCTACAATTATTAACCCCTAATCTGCCGACCGGACCACACCGCTACTATGATAAATGTATTTAACACCCCCCTAAGTTAAATATAATTTTATTCTAACGAAATAAAATAATTCTTATTAAATAAATTATTCCTATTTAAAGCTAAATACTTACCTGTAAAATAAACTCTAATATAGCTACAATATAAATAATAATTATATTGTAGCTATTTTAGGATTTATATTTATTTTACAGGCAACTTTGTATTTATTTTAACCAGGTACAATAGCTATTAAATAGTTAATAACTATTTAATAGTTACCTAGTTAAAATAATTACAAAATTACCTGTAAAATAAATCCTAACCTAAGTTACAATTAAACCTAACACAACACTATCAATAAATTAATTAAATAAACTATCTACAATTATTTACAATTAAATCAACTAAACTAAATTACAAAAACAAACAAACACTAAATTACAAAAAACAAACAAACACTAAATTACAAAAAATAAAAAAAGATTACAAGAATTTTAAAATAATTACACCTACTCTAAGCCCCCTAAAAAAATAACAAAGCCCCCCAAAATAAAAAAAATGCCCTACCCTATTCTAAAATAAAAATTGTAAAGCTCTTTTACCTTACCAGCCCTTAAAAGGGCCTTTTGCGGGGCATGCCCCAAAGAAAACAGCTCTTTTGCATTTAAATAAACATACAATACCCCCCCAACATTACAACCCACCACCCACATACCCCTAATCTAACCCAAACCCCCCTTAAAAAACCTAACACTAAGCCCCTGAAGATCTTCCTACCTTATCTTCACCACGCCTGGTATCACCGATCCGTCCAGAAGAGGCTCCGAAGTCTTCCTCCTATCCGGCAAGAAGAGGTCCAGAAGAGGGTCCAAAGTCTTCCTCCTATCCGGCAAGAAGAGGACATCCGGACCGGCAAACATCTTCATCCAAGCGGCATCTTCTATCTTCTTCCATCCGGCACGGAGCGGGACCATCTTGAAGCAGCCGACGCGGATCCATCCTCTTCTAACGATGTCCTAAGTCCGAATGAAGGTTCCTTTAAGGGACGTCATCCAAGATGGCGTCCTTCGAATTCCGATTGGCTGATAGGATTCTATCAGCCAATCGGAATTAAGGTAGGAAAAATCTGATTGGCTGATTGAATCAGCCAATCAGATTCAAGTTCAATCGGATTGGCTGATCCAATCAGCCAATCAGATTGAGCTCGCATTCTATTGGCTGATCGGAACACATGGTGCGAGCTGCACTTAGTGCTATGACGCGTTCGGGCCGGGCTGTGACTATACAGCTGGCCCGATGCGCTGAGTAAATATAACAGACCCGCTCAGCAGAGTACAGAGAGCGGGTCTGTAAAACAGTGTTTTTTTAAAAAAAATTAATAGGGTACATTATGTTTTATAATGTTTGGCTATTATAATGTTATATAATTCTGCACTATGTGCAGAATTATATAACATTATTTTTAACGTTTACTGACACTTTAAGTCTGGGCTGAGAAAACTAATGTTATTATGGGTTTAGCTAAATTAGCCCCAGACTGTGCATAATCCCACAAGTAGATTAGATTGTGCAGTTTCAGACAAGCATATGTAACAGGGATGTCCAACCTTTACATAGAGGGGCCACAATGGATCATCCGTCTCTTAGGGGAATGGTGATTACATTTTTGAAGTCCTTTATTAAATTGTTAAATATATTTCTGAATTAAACTTCAAATAAGAAAATGCTTTTAGTAAATAAATCCTCCACACCTATAGTTACACCCAGCAACACATTCATTACATCAGCACACAGGAAGGTGTGATTGAGTCAATTTTTAGGAAGGTTTGTGAAGCTGGAATCCTATATTGGTGAGTAGTAACACTATCTAATAAAATTATTGCAAAAATATTGCACAAAAAAGTTATAAGGGCTCAAAGATATGAAGTCTCAGGTGTTAAAAAAAAAAAAGACTGCAAAGGGCTTTAACATAGAGATACGTACATATACATATCTAAATATCTATATGTATGTGTGTATATATATATATATATATATACTTTAATCATGTTTGTAGCGCATTCGTCGCCAGTTGCGCACGCATGCTCAAAAGAATGTTGGCTGTGCGCGCAGCCAAAATAATTCACATGGATGCAGCAAAGCTGCATCCTGGTGGATTCTGAAAATGGCAGGTGGATTCTTTCACCACCCTGCCATTTTCGGAATCCACCGGGATGCAGCAAAGGCAAACAGAGCATTACAAAAAAAAAACTAACCGCCCACAATAAGTATTAAAAAAAAAACCTAACCGCGTGCAATAAGTATTAAAAAAAAACCTAACCGCGTGCAATAAGTATTAAAAAAAACCTAACCGCGTGCAATAAGTATTAAAAAAAAACCCTAACCGCGTGCAATAAGTATTAAAAAAAACCTAACCGCGTGCAATAAGTATTAAAAAAAAACCTAGCCGCGTGCAATAAGTATTAAAAAAAAAACCTAACCGCGTGCAATAAGTATTAAAAAAAAAAACCTAACCGCATGCAATAAGTATTAAAAAAAAACCTAACCGCGTGCAATAAGTATTAAAAAAAAACCTAACCGCGTGCAATAAGTATTAAAAAAAAACCTAACCGCGTGCAATAAGTATTAAAAAAAACCTAACCGCGTGCAATAAGTATTAAAAAAAAACCTAACCGCGTGCAATAAGTATTAAAAAAAAAACCTAACCGCATGCAATAAGTATTAAAAAAAAACCTAACCGCGTGCAATAAGTATTAAAAAAAACACCTAACCGCGTGCAATAAGTATTAAAAAAAAAAAAACCTAACCGCATGCAATAAGTATTAAAAAAAAAACTAACCGCATGCAATAAGTATTAAAAAAAAACCTAACCGCATGCAATAAGTATTAAAAAAAACACCTAACCGCGTGCAATAAGTATTAAAAAAAAAACTAACCGCATGCAATAAGTATTAAAAAAAAACCTAACCGCATGCAATAAGTATTAAAAAGAAAACCTAACCGCGTGCAATAAGTATTAAAAAAAAAAACTAACCGCATGCAATAAGTATTAAAAAAAAACCTAACCGCGTGCAATAAGTATTAAAAAAAAACCTAACCGCGTGCAATAAGTATTAAAAAAAAACCTAACCGCGTGCAATAAGTATTAAAAAAAAACCTAACCGCGTGCAATAAGTATTAAAAAAAAAACCTAACCGCGTGCAATAAGTATTAAAAAAAAAAAACCTAACCGCATGCAATAAGTATTAAAAAAAAACCTAACCGCGTGCAATAAGTATTAAAAAAAAACCTAACCGCATGCAATAAGTATTAAAAAAAACACCTAACCGCGTGCAATAAGTATTAAAAAAAAAAACCTAACCGCATGCAATAAGTATTAAAAAAAAAACTAACCGCATGCAATAAGTATTAAAAAAAAACCTAACCGCATGCAATAAGTATTAAAAAAAACACCTAACCGCGTGCAATAAGTATTAAAAAAAAACTAACCGCATGCAATAAGTATTAAAAAAAAACCTAACCGCATGCAATAAGTATTAAAAAAAAACCTAACCGCGTGCAATAAGTATTAAAAAAAAACCTAACCGCATGTAATAAGTATTAAAAAAAAAACTAACCGCATGCAATAAGTATTAAAAAAAAACCTAACCGCGTGCAATAAGTATTAAAAAAAAAACTAAAAGCGTGCAATAAGTATTAAAAAAAAACTAACCGCATGCAATAAGTATTAAAAAAAAAACTAACCGCATGCAATAAGTATTAAAAAAACCCCTAACCGCGTGCAATAAGTATTAAAAAAAAACCTAACCGCATGCAATAAGTATTAAAAAAAAACCTAACCGCATGCAATAAGTATTAAAAAAAAATTAACCGCATGCAATAAGTATTAAAAAGAAAACCTAACCGCATGCAATAAGTATTAAAAAAAAATTAACCGCATGCAATAAGTATTACAAAAAAACCTAACCGCATGCAATAAGTATTAAAAAAAAATTAACCGCATGCAATAAGTATTACAAAAAAACCTAACCGCATGCAATAAGTATTAAAATTTTAATCTAACGAAAAAAAAAAACTAACCGCATGCAATAAGTATTAAAAAAAAACTAACCGCATGCAATAAGTATTAAAAAAATAAAAATTAACTGCCCGCAATAAGTATTAAAATAAATAAATAACTGCCCGCAAAAAAGTATTCAGAAAAAAAAAAAACAAACTACCTAATAAGATTATTAACCCCTAAATCTGCCAACCCTAACATCGCAAACTAATACATCTATATATCTATTAACCCCTAATCTGCCATTCCCTACATCGCAAATTAAATTATTAATTTATTAATCCTAAACCGCCATCCACCACCACTGCAATAAACTTAATTAACATATTAACTAATCTGCCAACCCCCCACAATGCATTAAACCTAATTTACCTATTAACTCCTAAACCGCCAACCCCCACAACGCAAATAACTAATTTCATGACTAAGCCCCCTAACCTAACACCCCCTAAATTAACCCCTTAATTACATCAAATAATACCATACTTCAATATATACAATTGTGTGCACTCTACTCAAACAGCGGATAAATAAAGGTGCTTGCAGTCATAAAATACTTATTGACATATATTAAGAAAGAGAGAAATAACTAGTAAATATATACGCCTAGATTTAGAGTTCTGCGTTAGCCGTCAAAAGCAGTGTTAAGGGGTCCTAACGCTGCTTTTGGCCGCCCGCTGGTATTTAGAGTCAGGCAGGAAAGGGTCTACCGCTCACTTTCAAGCCGCGACTTTTCCATACCGCAGATCCCCTTACGCCAATTGCGTATCCTATCTTTTCAATGGGATATCTTCCTAACGCCGGTATTTAGAGTCTTGGCTGAAGTGAGCGTTAGACCCTCTACGGACAAGACTCCAGCCGCAGAAAAAAGTCAGTAGTTAAGAGCTTTATGGGCTAACGCCGGTTTATAAAGCTCTTAACTACTGTGCTATAAAGTACACTAACACCCATAAACTACCTATGTACTCCTAAACCGAGGTCCCCCCACATCGCCGCCACTATAATAAATTTTTTAACCCCTAATCTTCCGACCGCACACCGCCGCCACCTACATTATCCCTATGAACCCCTAATTTGCTGCCCCCAACATCGCCGACCCCTACATAATATTTATTAACCCCTAATCTGCCCCCCCCATGTCGCCGCTACCTAACTACACTTATTAACCCCTAATCTGCCGACCGGACCTCGCCGCTACTATAATAAATGTATTAACCCCTAAACTGCCGCACTCCCGCCTCGCAAACCCTATAATAAATTGTATTAACCCCTAATCTGCCCTCCCTAACATCGCCGCCACCTAACTTCAAGTATTAACCCCTAATCTGCCGACCGGACCTCGCCGCTACTCTAATAAATGTATTAACCCCGAAAGCTAAGTCTAACCCTAACCCTAACACCCCCCTAAATTAAATATAATTTTAATCTAACGAAATAAATTAAATATTATTAACTGAAGTATTCCTATTTAAAACTAAATACTTACCTGTAAAATAAACCCTAATATAGCTACAATATAACAAATAATTATATTGTAGCTATTTTACGCCTAGATTTGGAGTTTGGCGTTAGCCGTCAAAACCAGCGTTAGAGGCTCCTAACGCTGGTTTTGGCCGCCCGCTGGTATTTAGAGTCAGTCAGGAAAGGGTCTAAACGCTCACTTTCCAGCCGCGACTTTTCCATACCGCAGATCCCCCTACGCCATTTGCGTATCCTATCTTTTCAATGGGATCTTTCTAACGCCGGTATTTAGAGTCTTGGCTGAAGTGAGCGTTAGAAATCTAACGACAAGACTCCAGCTGCAGAAAAAAACAGGAGTTAAGAGCTTTTTGGGCTAACGCCGGTTCATAAAGCTTTTAACTACTGTGCTCTACAGTACACTAACACCCATAAACTACCTATGTACCCCTAAACCGAGGCCCCCCCACATCGCCGCCACTCGATTACATTTTTTTAACCCCTAATCTGCCGACCGCACACCACCGCCACCTATGTTATACTTATGTACCCCTAATCTGCTGCCCCTAACACCGCTGACCCCTATATTATATTTATTAACCCCTAATCTGCCCCCCACAACGTCGCCGCCAGCTACCTACAATAATTAACCCCTAATCTGCCGACCGGACCTCACTGCTACTATAATAAAGTTATTAACCCCTAATCCGCCTCACTCCCGCCTCAATAACCCTATAATAAATATTATTAACCCCTAATCTGCCCTCCCTAACATCGCCGACACCTAACTTCAATTATTAACCCCTAATCTGCCGACCGGACCTCACCGCTACTCTAATAAATGGATTAACCCCTAAAGCTAAGTCTAACCCTAACACTAACACCCCCCTAAATTAAATATAATTTAAATCTAACGAAAAAAATTAACTCTTATTAACTAACGGCTAGATTTGGAGTTTTGTCGGTAACGACCCGAAAAACTAACGCCGGCTTTTTTCTGGCCGCACCATAAAAATAACTCTGGTATTGAGAGTCCAAAGAATGGCTGCGTTAGGCTCCAAAAAAGGAGCGTAGAGCATTTTTAACGCAGCTTCAACTCTCGATACCAGAGTTGCTTACGGACGCGGCCAGCCTCAAAAACGTGCTCGTGCACGATTCCCCCATAGGAAACAATGGGGCTGTTTGAGCTGAAAAAAAAACAAACACCTGCAAAAAAGCCGCGTTCAGCTCCTAACGCAGCCCCATTGTTTGCTATGCGGTAACCCTTCCTACGTCTGCACTTAACACCCTAACATGTACCCCGAGTCTAAACACCCCTAACCTTACACTTATTAACCCCTAATCTGCCGCCCCCGCTATCGCTGACACCTGCATTTTATTTTTAACCCCTAATCTGCCGCTCCGTAAACCGCCGCTACTTACATTATCCTTATGTACCCCTAATCTGCTGCCCCTAACAACGCCGACCCCTATATTATATTTATTAACCCCTAATCTGCCCCCCACAACGTTGTCTCCACCTGCCTACACTTATTAACCCCTAATCTGCCGAGCGGACCTGAGCGCTACTATAATAAAGTTATTAACCCCTAATCCGCCTCACTAACCCTATAATAAATAGTATTAACCCCTAATCTGCCCTCCCTAACATCGCCGACACCTAACTTCAATTATTAACCCCTAATCTGCCGACCGGAGCTCACCGCTATTCTAATAAATGGATTAACCCCTAAAGCTAAGTCTAACCCTAACACTAACACCCCCCTAACTTAAATATAATTTTATTCTAACAAAATAAATTAACTCTTATTAAATAAATTATTCCTATTTAAATCTAAATACTTACCTGTAAAATAAATCCTAATATAGCTACAATATAAATTATAATTACATTGTAGCTATTTTAGGATTAATATTTATTTTACAGGCAACTTTGTAATTATTGTAACCAGGTACAATAGCTATTAAATAGTTAAGAACTATTTAATAGTTACCTAGTTAAAATAATTACAACATTACCTGTAAAATAAATCCTAACCTAAGTTAAAATTAAACCTAACACTATACTATCATTAAATTACTTAAATAAAATACCTACAATTACCTACAATTAAACCTAACACTACACTATCAATACATTAATTAAATACAATACCTACAAAAAAATACATTTAAATAAACTAACTAAAGTACAAAAAATAAAAAAGAACTAAGTTACAAAAAATAAAAAAATATCTACAAACATAAGAAAAATATTACAAAAATGTTAAACTAATTACACCTACTCTAAGCCCCCTAATAAAACAACAAAGCCCCCCAAAATAAAAAATGCCCTACCCTATTCTAAATTACTAAAGTTAAAAGCTCTTTTACCTTACCAGCCCTGAACAGGGCCCTTTGCGGGGCATGCCCCAAAAAGTTCAGCTCTTTTTCCTGTAAAAAAAAACATACAATACCCCCCCCAACATTACAACCCACCACCCACATACCCCTAATCTAACCCAAACCCCCCTTAAATAAACCTAACACTAAGCCCCTGAAGATCTTCCTACCTTGTCTTCACCTCACCGGGTATCACACCGATCCGTCCTGGCTCCGATATCTTCATCCAACCCAAGAGGGGGCTAGACATCCATCATCCGACGGCTGAAGAAGTCCAGAAGAGGCTCCAAAGTCTTCATCCTATCCGGGAAGAAGAGTAGATCCGGACCGGCAACCATCTTCTTCCAAGCGGCATCTTCTATCTTCATCCGATGAGGACCGGCTCCATCCTGAAGACCTCCGACACGGACCCATCTTCCTCCGGCGACGTCCAACTGAAGAATGACGGTTCCTTTAAGGGACGTCATCCAAGATGGCGTCCCTCGAATTCCGATTGGCTGATAGGATTCTATCAGCCAATCGGAATTAAGGTAGGAATATTCTGATTGGCTGATGGAATCAGCCAATCAGAATCAAGTTCAATCCGATTGGCTGATCCAATCAGCCAATCAGATTGAGCTCGCATTCTATTGGCTGTTCGGATCAGCCAATAGAATGCGAGCTCAATCTGATTGGCTGATTGGATCAGCCAATCGGATTGAACTTGATTCTGATTGGCTGATTCCATCAGCCAATCAGAATATTCCTACCTTAATTCCGATTGGCTGATAGAATCCTATCAGCCAATCGGAATTCGAGGGACGCCATCTTGGATGACGTCCCTTAAAGGAACCGTCATTCTTCAGTTGGACGTCGCCGGAGGAAGATGGGTCCGCGTCGGAGGTCTTCAGGATGGAGCCGGTCCTCATCGGATGAAGATAGAAGATGCCGCTTGGAAGAAGATGGTTGCCGGTCCGGATCTACTCTTCTTCCCGGATAGGATGAAGACTTTGGAGCCTCTTCTGGACTTCTTCAGCCGTCGGATGATGGATGTCTAGCCCCCTCTTGGGTTGGATGAAGATATCGGAGCCAGGACGGATCGGTGTGATACCCGGTGAGGTGAAGACAAGGTAGGAAGATCTTCAGGGGCTTAGTGTTAGGTTTATTTAAGGGGGGTTTGGGTTAGATTAGGGGTATGTGGGTGGTGGGTTGTAATGTTGGGGGGGGTATTGTATGTTTTTTTTTACAGGAAAAAGAGCTGAACTTTTTGGGGCATGCCCCGCAAAGGGCCCTGTTCAGGGCTGGTAAGGTAAAAGAGCTTTTAACTTTAGTAATTTAGAATAGGGTAGGGCATTTTTTATTTTGGGGGGCTTTGTTGTTTTATTAGGGGGCTTAGAGTAGGTGTAATTAGTTTAAAATTGTTGTAATATTTTTCTTATGTTTGTAGATATTTTTTTATTTTTTGTAACTTAGTTCTTTTTTATTTTTTGTACTTTAGTTAGTTTATTTAAATGTATTTTTTGTAGGTATTGTATTTAATTAATGTATTGATAGTGTAGTGTTAGGTTTAATTGTAGGTAATTGTAGGTATTTTATTTAATTAATTTAATGATAGTATAGTGTTAGGTTTAATTGTAACTTAGGTTAGGATTTATTTTACAGGTAATTTTGTAATTATTTTAACTAGGTAACTATTAAATAGTTCTTAACTATTTAATAGCTATTGTACCTGGTTAAAATAATTACAAAGTTGCCTGTAAAATAAATATTAATCCTAAAATAGCTACAATGTAATTATAATTTATATTGTAGCTATATTAGGATTTATTTTACAGGTAAGTATTTAGCTTTAAATAGGAATAATTTATTTAATAAGAGTTAATTAATTTCGTTAGATTAAAATTATATTTAAGTTAGGGGGGTGTTAGTGTTAGGGTTAGACTTA
The DNA here is from genome assembly GCF_027579735.1 of Bombina bombina. Classification (NCBI taxonomy): domain Eukaryota; kingdom Metazoa; phylum Chordata; class Amphibia; order Anura; family Bombinatoridae; genus Bombina; species Bombina bombina. The sequence continues at coordinate 267,182,648 of NC_069507.1, read as the reverse complement.
GCTTTAGGGGTTAATCCATTTATTAGAATAGCGGTGAGCTCTGGTCGGCAGATTAGGGGTTAATAATTGAAGTTAGGTGTCGGCGATGTTAGGGAGGGCAGATTAGGGGTTAATACTATTTATTATAGGGTTAGTGAGGCGGATTAGGGGTTAATAACTTTATTATAGTAGCGCTCAGGTCCGCTCGGCAGATTAGGGGTTAATAAGTGTAGGCAGATGGAGGCGACGTTGAGGGGGGCAGATTAGGGGTTAATAAATATAATACAGGGGTCGGCGGTGTTAGGGGCAGCAGATTAGGGGTACATAAGGATAACTTAAGTAGCGGCGCTTTGCGGTCGGCAGATTTAGGGGTTAATTATTGTAGGTAGTTGGCGGCGACGTTGTGGGGGGCAGATTAGGGGTTAATAAATATAATACAGGGGTCGGCGGTGTTAGGGGGAGCAGATTAGGGGTACATAAGGATAACGTAGGTGGCGGTCGGCAGATTAGGGGTTAAAAAAAAATTATTCGAGTGTCGGCGATGTGGGGGGACCTCGGTTTAGGGGTACATAGGTAGTTTATGGGTGTTAGTGTACTTTAGAGTACAGTAGTTAAGAGCTTTATAAACCGGCGTTAGCCCAGAAAGCTCTTAACTACTGACTTTTTTCCTGCGGCTGGAGTTTTGTCGTTAGAGCTCTAACGCTCACTTCAGAAACGACTCTAAATACCGGAGTTAGAAAGATCCCATTGAAAAGATAGGATACGCAATTGACGTAAGGGGATCTGCGGTATGGAAAAGTCGCGGCTGAAAAGTGAGCGTTAGACCCTATTTTGAGTGACTCTAAATACCAGCGGTAGCCTAAAACCAGCGTTAGGAGCCTCTAACGCTGGTTTTCACGGCTACCGCCAAACTCCAAATCTAGGCCTAAATTATTCCTATTTAAAGATAAATACTTACCTGTAAAATAAACCCTAATATAGCTACAATATAACGAATAATTATATTGTAGCTATTTTAGGATTTATATTTATTTTACAGGCAACTTTGTAATTATTTTAACCAGGTACAATAGCTATTAAATAGTTAATAACTATTTAATAGCTACCTAGTTAAAATAATTACAAAATTACCTGTAAAATAAATCCTAACCTAAGTTACAATTAAACCTAACACTACACTATTAATAAATTAATTAAATACAATACCTACAAATAAATACAATTAAATAAACTAACTAAAGTACGAAAAATAAAAAAGAACTAAGTTACAAAAAATAAAAAAATATTTACAAACATTAGAAAAATATTACAACAATTTTAAACTAATTACACCTACTCTAAGCCCCCTAATAAAATAACAAAGCCCCCCAAAATAAAAAAATGCTCTAGCCTATTCTAAATTAAAAAAGTTCAAATCTCTTTTACCTTACCAGCCCTGAAAAGGGCCATTTGCGGGTCATGCCCCAAAGAATTCAGCTCTTTTGCCTGTAAAAAAAACACATACAATACCCCCCCCCCAACATTACAAACCACCACCCACATACCCCTAATCTAACCCAAACCCCCCTTAAATAAACCTAACACTAAGCCCCTGAAGATCTTCCTACCTTATCTTCACCACTCCGGGTTCACCGATCCGTCCACCGAAGTCTTGATCCAAGCCTCAGAAGTCTTGATCCAAGCCCAAGCGGGGGCTGAAGAGTGACGTCCATCCTCCGGCTGAAGTCTTGATCCAAGCGGCAAATTAAGAAGTCCATCTTCGGGCAGAAGTCTTCATCCTATCCGGGCAGAAGAGTAGATCCGGACCGGCAAACATCTTCATCCAAGCCGCATCTTCTATGTTGTTCCATCCGATGACGAGCGGCTGATCTTGAAGACCTCCGGCGAGGATCCATCCTCTTTGTTCGACGTTCAACTGAAGAATGAAGGTTCCTTTAAGGGACGTCATCCAAGATGGCGTCCCTCGAATTCCAATTGGCTGATAGGATTCTATCAGCCAATCGGAATTAAGGTAGGAAAATTCTGATTGGCTGATGGAATCAGCCAATCAGATTCACGTTCAATCCGATTGGCTGATTGGATCAGCCAATCAGATTGAGCTCGCATTCTATTGGCTGATCGGAACAGCCAATAGAATGCGAGCTCAATCTGATTGGCTGATTGGATCAGCCAATCGGATTGAACTTGAATCTGATTGGCTGATTCCATCAGCCAATCAGAATTTTCCTACCTTAATTCCGATTGGCTGATAGAATCCTATCAGCCAATCGGAATTCGAGGGACGCCATCTTGGATGACTTCCCTTAAAGGAACCTTCATTCTTCAGTTGGACGTCGAACAAAGAGGATGGATCCTCGCCGAAGGTCTTCAAGATCAGCCGCTCGTCATCGGATGGAACAACATAGAAGATGCGGCTTGGATGAAGATGTTTGTCGGTCCGGATCTACTCTTCTGCCCGGATAGGATGAAGACTTCTGCCCGAAGATGGACTTTTTCATTTGCCGCTTGGATCAAGACTTCAGCCGGAGGATGGACGTCACTCTTCAGCCCCCGCTTGGGCTTGGATCAAGACTTCGGAGGCTTGGATCAAGACTTCGGTGGACGGATCGGTGAACCCGGCGTGGTGAAGATAAGGTAGGAAGATCTTCAGGGGCTTTGTGTTAGGTTTATTTAAGGGGGGTTTGGGTTAGATTAGGGGTATGTGAGTGGTGGGTTGTAATGTTGGGGGGGGGTATTGTATGTGTTTTTTTTACAGGCAAAAGAGCTGAATTCTTTGGGGCATGCCCCGCAAATGGCCCTTTTCAGGGCTGGTAAGGTAAAAGAGCTTTGAACTTTTTTAATTTAGAATAGGGTAGGGCATTTTTTTATTTTGGGGGGCTTTGTTATTTTATTAGGGGGCTTAGAGTAGGTGTAATTAGTTTAAAATTGTTGTAATATTTTTCTAATGTTTGTAAATATTTTTTTATTTTTTGTAACTTAGTTCTTTTTTATTTTTTGTACTTTAGTTAGTTTATTTAATTGTATTTATTTGTAGGTATTGTATTTAATTAATTTATTGATAGTGTAGTGTTAGGTTTAATTGTAACTTAGGTTAGGATTTATTTTACAGGTAATTTTGTAATTATTTTAACTAGGTAGCTATTAAATAGTAAATAACTATTTAATAGCTATTGTACCTGGTTAAAATAAATACAAAGTTGCCTGTAAAATAAATATAAATCCTAAAATAGCTACAATATAATTATTCGTTATATTGTAGCTATATTAGGGTTTATTTTACAGGTAAGTATTTAGCTTTAAATAGGATTAATTTATTTAATAATAGTTAATTTATTTAGTTAGATTTAAATTATATTTAACTTAGGGGGGTGTTAGTGTTAAGGTTAGACTTAGCTTTAGGGGTTAATACATTTATTATAGTAGCGGTGAGGTCCGGTCGGCAGATTAGGGGTTAATAATTGAAGTTAGGTGTCGGCGATGTTAGGGAGGACAGATTAGGAGTTAATAATATTTCTTATAGGGTTATTGAGGCGGGAGTGACGTGGATTAGGGGTTAATACATTTATTATAGTAGCGGTGAGGTCCGGTCGGCAGATTAGGGGTTAATAATTGTAGGTAGGTGGAGGCGACGTTGGGGGGAGCAGATTAGGGGTTAATAAATATAATATAGGGGTCGGCGGTGTTAGGGGCAGCAGATTAGGGGTTCATAGGGATAACGTAGGTTGCGGCGGTGTACGGAGCGGCAGATTAGGGGTTAAAAAAAATATGCAGGGGTCAGCGATAGCGGGGGCGGCAGATTAGGGGTTAATAAGTGTAAGGTTAGGGGTGTTTAGACTCGGGGTACATGTTAGGGTGTTAGGTGCAGACATAGGAAGTGTTTCCCCATAGGAAACAATGGGGCTGCGTTAGGAGCTGAACACTGCTTTTTTGCAGGTGTTAGGTTTTTTTTCAGCTCAAACTGTCCCATTGTTTCCTATGGGGGAATCGTGCACGAGCACGTTTTTGAAGCTGGCCGCGTCCGTAAGCACCGCTGGTATTGAGAGTTGCAGTGGCGGTAAATTATGCTATACGCTCCCTTTTTGGAGCCTAACGCAGCCCTTCTGTGAACTCTAAATACCAGCGGTATTTAAAAGCTGCGGCCAAAAAAAAGCACGCGTAGCTAACGCACCCCTTTGGCCGCAAAACTCCAAATCTAGGCGTTTGGATTTATATTTATTTTACAGGCAACTTTGTATTTATTTTAACTAGGTACAATAGCTATTAAATAGTAATTAACTATTTAATAGCTACCTAGTTAAAATAATTACAAAATTACCTGTAAAATAAATCCTAACCTAAGTTACAATTAAACCTAACACTACACTATCATTAAATTAATTAAATAAATTAACTACAATTAAATAAAATAAACTAAATTACAAAAAAAAAAAAAACACTAAATTACAAAACATAAAAAAAGATTACAAGAATATTAGGCTAATTACACCTACTCTAAGCCCCCTAATAAAATAAAAAGCCCCCCAAAATAATAAAGGTCCCTACCCTATTCTAAATTAAAATGTAACCAGCTCTTTTACCAGCCCTTAAAAGGGCTTTTTGCGGGGCATGCCCCAAAGTAATCAGCTCTTTTGACTGTAAAAAAAAATACAACCACCCCCAACATTAAAACCCACCACCCACATACCCCTACTCTAACCCAAACCCCCCTTAAATAAACCTAACACTACCCCCCTGAAGATCTCCCTACCTTGAGCCGTCTTCACCCAGCCGGGCCGAAGTCTTCATCCGATGGGGCAGAAGAGGCCATCGAGACCGGCAGAAGTCTTCATCCTATCCGGGCAGAAGAGGACATCCGGACCGGCAAACATCTTCATCCAAGCGGCATCTTCTATCTTCATCCATCCGACGAGGAGCGGCTCCATCTTCAAGACCTCCGGCGCGGAACATCCTTCTTCCCCGATGACTAGACGACGAATGACGGTTCCTTTAAATTACGTCATCCAAGATAGCGTCCCTCGAATTCCGATTGGCTGATAGGATTCTATCAGCCAATCGGAATTAAGGTAGGAAAAATCTGATTGGCTGATTGAATCAGCCAATCAGATTCTAGTTCAATCCGATTGGCTGATCCAATCAGCCAATCAGATTGAGCTTGCATTCTATTGGCTGTTCCGATGTTTGCCGGTCCGGATGTCCTCTTCTGCCCAGATAGGATGAAGACTTCTGCCGGTCTGGATGTCCTCTTCTGCCCCATCGGATGAAGACTTCGGCCCGGCTGGGTGAAGACGACTCAAGGTAGGGAGATCTTCAGGGGGGTAGTGTTAGGTTTATTTAAGGGGGGTTTGGGTTAGAGTAGGGGTATGTGGGTGGTGGGTTTTAATGTTGAGGGGGTTGTATTTTTTTTTTACAGGCAAAAGAGCTGATTACTTTGGGGCATGCCCCGCAAAAAGCCATTTTAAGGGCTGCTAAAAGAGCTGGTTACATTTTAATTTAGAATAGGGTAGGGACCTTTATTATTTTGGGGGGCTTTTTTATTTTATTAGGGGGCTTAGAGTAGGTGTAATTAGCCTAATATTCTTGTAATCTTTTTTTATTTTTTGTAATTTAGTGTTTGTTTGTTTTTGTAATTTAGTTTAGTTTATTTAATTGTAGGTAATTTATTTAATTAATTTAATGATAGTGTAGTGTTAGGTTTAATTGTAACTTAGGTTAGGATTTATTTTACAGGTAATTTTGTAATTATTTTAACTAGGTAGCTATTAAATAGTAAATAACTATTTAATAGCTATTGTACCTAGTTAAAATAAATATAAAGTTGCTTGTAAAATAAATATAAATCCTAAAATAGCTACAATATAATTATTCGTTATATTGTAGCTATATTAGGGTTTATTTTACAGGTAAGTATTTAGTTTTAAATAGGAATACTTTAGTTAATAATATTTAATTTATTTCATTAGATTAAAATTATATTTAATTTAGGGGGGTGTTAGGGTGAGGGTTAGACTTAGCTTTAGGGGTTAATACATTTATTAGAGTAGCGGCGAGGTCCGGTCGGCAGATTAGGGGTTAATACTTGAAGTTAGGTGTCGGCGATGTTAGGGAGGGCAGATTAGGGGTTAATGCAATTTATTATAGGGTTTGCGAGGCGGGAGTGCGGCGGTTTAGGGGTTAATACATTTATTATAGTAGCGGTGAGGTCCGGTCGGCAGATTAGGGGTTAATAAGTGTAGTTAGGTAGCGGCGACGTTGGGGGGGCAGATTAGGGGTTAATAAATATTATGTAGGGGTCAAGCGATAGCGGGGGTGGCAGATTAGGGGTTAATAAGTGTAAGGTTAGGGGTGTTTAGACTCGGGGTTCATGTTAGGATGTTAGGTGCAGACTTAGGAAGTGTTTCCTCATAGGAAACAATGGGGCTGCGTTAGGAGCTGAACGCTGCTTTTTTGCAGGTGTTAGGATTTTTTTAAGCCCAAACTGCCCCATTGTTTCCTATGGGGGAATCGTGCACGAGCACGTTTTGCCAGTTTACCGCTACCATAAGCAACGCTGGTATTGAGGGTTGAAGTGGCGGTACATTCGGCTCAAGGCTCCCTTTTTTGAGCCTAACGCAGCCCTTCAGAGAACTCTAAATACCAGCGTTGTCTTAAGGGTGCGCTGGGAAAAAAAGCAGCGTTAGCTACGCGGGTCTTTACCGACAAAACTCTAAATCTAGGCGATAGTTATTTAAAAGAATGACAAGGCAGCACTCAAATCCATGAAAACAAAGTGGTTTTATTAAGCTCTCTCCACCTGTTTCCCACAACATATTTTTATTCCCAAAGAAAATATTAATAAAATGAGTAACGAACAATACCAGGCCTGGATCACAATATATCTAGAGCACATAGGTGTAAAAACACGCTCTCAAGATTATAAGCTCAACAAATGATTGTGAAAAGAACAATGTTGCAGCAAAATTATCAAAACTTATAAACATTCGATATACTCTATAAACATAGTGTCCTTATTAGAGAACTTAGTGTGAATCCAAAAAGAATGATCCCATTTGCTACAAAATAGCTTCCAGTGTTGCTTAGTCAGCCAGCAAAATTTAAGAAAAAGCCTCACCACAGTTCGCGGTACAGTTCCTGTTTAAATTTCAGCGTGATGCCGAAGTAAAGGCAAGGTAATCCTGCTTGCTCTGCTGCAGCTCCACAGCGTTCAAGTTAACCAAGCCCTTTCAACCTCACCGGGAAATCCACAATTTTCAATCCTCCCTTGAACAGGAACCAAACAAGGCTAACAAGCTGTATTAGCCGGAACTTGCGCTGGCAAACTTAAATGCAAACACGGCAAATCAGACAACCTCCAGGTGATGTATGTACTCAGATTCAAAAGTTGCCGGTCTCCAAAACGTCAAGCATGATGCTTTTTGCCCCTCCCCTTTGTGGGCTAACTTTAGGGCTTCATCGGATGCATGTGGATAACTAATCCACTCTTTTATACCACCGGTTAATTAGATATTAACATAATGTACCTTAACCATTGAAGTAACAATGTGGCAACTTACATTTTTGAACATAATAATTACAAAAATACATATAAAAACATAGGCTAATAGCATAACCATATATTCAATATGCAAAATTTCTAAGGGTATAAATCTTGAAAGTGGCAATAGCTGTCCTAACACAGAATTTCAGAAACTGTACAATGTTACAATCTGTAAGAACAATGAATACCTAGCATATAGTTCCCAAAGAAGCAGACTATCGTTAAATGAGTGGGATTGTTTTCAACAACAATTATGTAAATCATAGGAAACATGAGAAGTCAATTTTTTCATTCAGGCCATGGGGTGCCAGTGTGTTAAAACAATGTATCCATCGTGATTCATTCTGGAGTAATAATTTATCCACATCACCCCCACGGCGATGCTGTTTAATATGTTGTATCCCTGTCACTTTCATTATAGTGAAATATGAATTATGGTAAATTTCAAAATGTCTGGCCACTGGACTGTCTTGGGCTTTATTTTTAATATCGTCCCTGTGTTCCCTCACCCGGTCCTTCAGGTCACGTTTACTTTTCCCTATGTACAACATGGGACATGAACAGTGCAAGAGGTAAATGACACCTGCTATGTTACACGTAATCCATTGCTTAATGTTATATTGTTTACCTGTCATAGTTTCAACTTTGCTAGTTTTTTTGTATAAACCTGCAATATACACAATGTCCACATGGGCTACAGCCCTGCCATCTACCTCTTGCACCCAGCCATGTTAATGTAGGATTTCTCTTAAACTAACTTTGCACCAACTTGTCTTTAAGGCTAGATGCCCTGTGTGCCGTTAAAAGAGGATAATCTCCCACATACCCCCTCAATTCTGGATCAATGGTCAGCATATGCCAGTATTTCTTCATTATAAACCTCAATTTCTCCCAACGTGAATTATATCTCGTTATTAAACGCACTTGATCTGCATTCTTCCTAGCCTCATTCTTTCTATAAAGTAAGTCATTCCTATTGCTATTTCTAGCTCGTGCCCATGCCTTTTTAACTTGTCTCTTGTCTCTTGGAATAACCTCTTTCTCCGAGACATATCCTTGGCTTGTTCCTCAAAGTCATCAGGACTAAAGCAAATCCTTGTGGCTGTTCAAATCAGACAATAGGATGAGAGCTACTGAAATTCTATTGGCTATTCAAATCAGCCAATAGAATTTTAGTAGCTCTCATCCTATTGGCTGATTTGAACAGCCAATAGAATTTGAGTAGCTCTCATCCTATTGGCTGATTTGAATTTGAAGAATCAAATCAGCCAATAGGAATTCAAGGGATGCCATTTTTAATCACGTACCTTGAATTCACTATCCAGTGTACAGCGACAATCGTACGAAGAGGATCCTCCATGCTCCATGGCTCCCTGGTCGCCGGTCTTCAGTTCCAGGGTCGCTGGTCTTCAGCTCTGCGGTCATCGGTCTTCAGCTCCGCCCTCCGTACTGGATTGTTCCTGGAAGAAGAGGTCACCGCTTGGAAGAAGACTTCACCTCATGGGACAGGACCTTCTCCACCGGACTTCAGGAATGGTGAGTATCAACCTGGGGGTTAGACTTAGGGGTTTTTAAAAAAAAAAAAAAATGGGGGGAGGTTATTTAGATTAGGGTGGGCACTTTGTAAAAGAGCTAAATGCCCTTTTAAGGTCAATGCCTAACAAATGTCCTTTGCAGGGCAATGGGTAGTTTAGTTTTTTTAGTGTTAGGTTCTTTTATTTTGGGGGGTTTGGTGGGTGGGGGGGTTTTACTGTTAGGGGGGACTTTGTGTATTTTGATGTAAAAGAGCTCTTTATCTTGGGGCAATGCCCTCCAAAAAGCCTTTTTAAGGGCTATTGGTAGTTTATTCTTAGAGAAGGGGGTGTTTTTATTTTGGGGGGCTTTTTTATTTTCATAGGGATTAGGTATAATTTTTAAAAATTTGGTAATTGTGTTTTTTATTTTCTGTAATTGTATCTTAAAGGGACAGCCTACACCAGAATTTTAATTTTGACTAGACTGTTCCTTTAATTTATACTTAGTTTATTTTTATTTTTAAAGTAGTGTTAGTTTTTTTTATTTTTATAGTAACTTTAGTATTTTGTAATTTAGGTAATTTGGGTTAATTTAGGTTGTGTTAGGTTAGGGGGTGTTAGGTTAGGGTGCTTGGTAATTTAATTATTTATTTGCGTTGTGGGCTTTGGCGGTTTAGGGGTTAATACTTTAATAGGTAGTTTGCATTGTGGGTTAATGGCGGATTAGGGGGTTAATAGTTTTAATAGGTAGTTTGCAATGTTGGGGTTGGCGGATTTAGGAGTTAATACTTTAGTTATTACTTGCGGTATGGGTTTGATGGCGGCTATAGGGGTTAATAGTTTAATTAGGCATATTGCGCTGTGGAGGGGTTGTCGGTTTAGGGGTTAATAAATGTATTATTAGATGTGAGAGGGGAGATTGCGGATATAGGAGTTTTACGTGTCGGGATTATTTTTGGGAGGTGTGTTAGACTTTTACTGGAGATTTGATATTTTTTTTACTTTTCTTAGGTGCCGGCAGTTTCTAAAGTGCCGTAAGTCACTAGCGACTCCAGAAATGTGTATTTACGCTCATTTCTGGACATCGCAAGTTTATTTTTATGAACTGCCGCCGGAGTTTATTGGATAGCCCGATGTGCGAGGTGAAATTACGGGTGGCGCAGGTTGCACCGCTTGCGCTGAAGCCTGCGCCATATATGTAATCTTGCCACTTATGTTTTTACAGTTTCTGAGTAACTTTTACAAATTAGGCTCATACTTGCAAATTACATCGCACTTTGCATTTCTTCTATTTAAATTAAAACTGAAAAACTTTCAGCTTCAGTTTCCCAGAAAGCATCATTATTTTCTATGGGACAGATAATTAAACATTTTCTAGTTTGGAAAGAAATTATAGTGCAGACTTCACACTTTTCTAAAAATAAAAGTGGAAGAACCTTGAGATCCCAGAGAGATGGGATATGCCTTCCATAGGAAGTAATGAAGCTCTCTACAAAGGCTCAGCTTGCATCAATTAAACATTAAACTGAAATGCTTTTACTACAATTTAACTTAGTAAAAGCTTTATAGAAATATACAAACTGGGATCCTAATTTGTTAGAGTAACACAGAAACTTTCAAAACATAATCAAAATTTGTAAAATCACTGCTGGATCTAAATCTAAATGTATTAAAATATAAAAAGTGCAAAGCTTAAATGCTATAATACTGAAAAGACCCAATCTGAAATGTATAGTGATATAAAATGTAATGCACAAAGTGTAAGTGTAAAAAAAACTCTCATATCAAGCAGTGCTATATTGCACTGGGCTTCTCTCTGCTTCACATACAGATATTAGAGAGATCTCACAGTGCTGGAGAGTTCAGCCCTTTTTCTTTTGAACATTCAGTGAGTTCAGCCCCTGTGAAGTCTGCACTCTCCAAGCTGGAGAATCCTTTCAATTTCAGAGCCAGAGTGAGAAATGTATATGTATCCTTCTCTCTGTTATATCCGGAATGAACCATTTACACAGACATAGAGTGAGAAATACATACGTATCCTTCTCTCTGTTATATCCGGAATGAACCATTTACACAGACAGAGAGTGAGAAATACATACGTATCCTTCTCTCTGTTATATCCGGAATGAACCATTTACACACACAGAGAGTGAGAAATACATACGTATCCTTCTCTCTGTGATAACCGGAATGTTCCATTTACACAGACAGAGAGTGAGAAATACATACGTATCCTTCTCTCTGTGATAACCGGAATGTACCATTTACATACACAGAGAGTGAGAAATACATATGTCTCCTTCTCTCTGTGATAACCGGAATGTACCATTTACACAGACAGAGAATGAAAAATACTTACGTAACCTTCTCTCAGTGATAACCGTAATGTATCATTTACACACACAGAGAGTGAGAAATACATACGTGTCCATTACTAAACATGATTGTGTACATATGTGTCCTTTACTAAACATGATTGTGTACATATGTGTCACTAGCTAAACATCATTGTGTACATATGTGTCACTTACTAAACATGATTGCGTACATATGTGTCACTTACTAAACATGATTGTGTACATATGTGTCACTTACTAAACATGATTGTGTACATGTGTGTCGATTGCTAAACATGATTGTGTACATATGTGTCACTAGCTAAACATGATTGTGTACATATGTGTCACTTACTAAACATGATTGTGTACATATGTGTCACTTACTAAACATGATTGTGTACATATGTGTCACTTACTAAACATGATTGTGTACATATGTGTCACTTACTAAACATGATTGTGTACATATGTGTCACTTACTAAACATGATTGAGCACATAAGTGTCACTTACTAAACATGATTGTGTACATATGTGTCACTTACTAAACATGATTGTGTACATATGTGTCACTAGCTAAACATTATTGTGTACATATGTGTCTGTTACTAAGCATGATTGTGTACATATGTGTCTGTTACTAAACATGATTGTGTACATATGTGTCACCTACTAAACATGATTGTGTACATGTGTGTCACTTACTAAACATGATTGTGTACATATGTGTCACTTACTAAACATGATTGCGTACATACAGGGAGTGCAGAATTATTAGGCAAGTTGTATTTTTGAGGATTAATTTTATTATTGAACAACAACCATGTTCTCAATGAACCCAAAAAACTCATTAATATCAAAGCTGAATATTTTTGGAAGTAGTTTTTAGTTTGTTTTTAGTTTTAGCTATTTTAGGGGGATATCTGTGTGTGCAGGTGACTATTACTGTGCATAATTATTAGGCAACTTAACAAAAAAACAAATATATACCCATTTCAATTATTTATTTTTACCAGTGAAACCAATATAACATCTCAACATTCACAAATATACATTTCTGACATTCAAAAACAAAACAAAAACAAATCAGTGACCAATATAGCCACCTTTCTTTGCAAGGACACTCAAAAGCCTGCCATCCATGGATTCTGTCAGTGTTTTGATCTGTTCACCATCAACATTGCGTGCAGCAGCAACCACAGCCTCCCAGACACTGTTCAGAGAGGTGTACTGTTTTCCCTCCTTGTAAATCTCACATTTGATGATGGACCACAGGTTCTCAATGGGGTTCAGATCAGGTGAACAAGGAGGCCATGTCATTAGATTTTCTTCTTTTATACCCTTTCTTGCCAGCCACACTGTGGAGTACTTGGACGCGTGTGATGGAGCATTGTCCTGCATGAAAATCATGTTTTTCTTGAAGGATGCAGACTTCTTCCTGTACCACTGCTTGAAGAAAGTGTCTTCCAGAAACTGGCAGTAGGACTGGGAGTTGAGCTTGACTCCATCCTCAACCCGAAAAGGCCCCACAAGCTCATCTTTGATGATACCAGCCCAAACCAGTACTCCACCTCCACCTTGCTGGCGTCTGAGTCGGACTGGAGCTCTCTGCCCTTTACCAATCCAGCCACGGGCCCATCCATCTGGCCCATCAAGACTCACTCTCATTTCATCAGTCCATAAAACCTTAGAAAAATCAGTCTTGAGATATTTCTTGGCCCAGTCTTGACGTTTCAGCTTGTGTGTCTTGTTCAGTGGTGGTCGTCTTTCAGCCTTTCTTACCTTGGCCATGTCTCTGAGTATTGCACACCTTGTGCTTTTGGGCACTCCAGTGATGTTGCAGCTCTGAAATATGGCCAAACTGGTGGCAAGTGGCATCTTGGCAGCTGCACACTTGACTTTTCTCAGTTCATGGGCAGTTATTTTGCGCCTTGGTTTTTCCACACGCTTCTTGTGACCCTGTTGACTATTTTGAATGAAACGCTTGATTGTTCGATGATCACGCTTCAGAAGCTTTGCAATTTTAAGAGTGCTGCATCCCTCTGCAAGATATCTCACTATTTTTTACTTTTCTGAGCCTGTCAAGTCCTTCTTTTGATTATATGCAAATAATGAAAGACAGCACCTCTCTTTTCCTTTCTGGGGCACAGGAAAGGGTTAGCCAAACCTCAATATGAATTACAAAATAAGTAGTTTTCCAGCCTCCAGTTAAATTTAAAAGACCTTTATTAGGCCTAGATTTGGAGTTTTGTCGGTAACGACCCGCGTAGCTAACGCTGGCTTTTTTCTGGCCGCACCATAAAAATAACTCTGGTATTGAGAGTCCACAAAAAGGCTGCGTTAGGCTCCAAAAAAGGAGCGTAGAGCATTTTTAACGCAGCTTCAACTCTCGATACCAGAGTTGCTTACGCAAGCGGCCAGCCTCAAAAACGTGCTCGTGCACGATTCCCCCATAGGAAACAATGGGGCTGTTTGAGCTGAAAAAAAACCTAACACCTGCAAAAAAGCCGCGTTCAGCTCCTAACGCAGCCCATTGTATCCTATGGAGAAACACTTCCTACGTCTGCACCTAACACCCTAACATGTACCCTGAGTCTAAACACCCCTAACCTTACACTTATTAACCCCTAATCTGCCGCCCCCGCTATCGCTGACCCCTGCATATTATTTTTAACCCCTAATCTGCCGCTCCGTAAACCGCCGCTACTTACATTATCCTTATGTACCCCTAATCTGCTGCCCCTAACACCGCCGACCCCTATATTATATTTATTAACCCCTAATATGCCCCCCACAACGTCGCCGCCAGCTACCTACACTTATTAACCCCTAATCTGCCGAGCGGACCTGAGCGCTACTATAATAAAGTTATTAACCCCTAATCCGCATCACTAACCCTATAATAAATAGTATTAACCCCTAATCTGCCCTCCTTAACATCGCCGACACCTAACTTCAATTATTAACCCCTAATCTGCCGACCGGAGCTCACCGCTATTCTAATAAATGTATTAACCCCTAAAGCTAAGTCTAACCCTAACACTAACACCCCCCTAAATTAAATATAATTTTAATCTAACGAAATTAATTAACTCTTATTAAATAAATTATTCCTATTTAAAGCTAAATACTTACCTGTAAAATAAATCCTAATATAGCTACAATATAAATTTTAATTACATTGTAGCTATTTTAGGATTAATATTTATTTTACAGGCAACTTTGTAATTATTTTAACCAGGTACAATAGCTATTAAATAGTTAAGAACTATTTAATAGTTACCTAGTTAAAATAATTACAAAATTACCTGTAAAATAAATCCTAACCTAAGAAACAATTAAACCTAACACTATACTATCATTAAATTAATTAAATAAAATACCTACAATTACCTACAATTAAACCTAACACTACACTATCAATAAAATAATTAAATACAATTCCTACAAATAACTACAATGAAATAAACTATCTAAAGTACAAAAAATAAAAAAGAACTAAGTTACAAAAAATAAAAAAATATTTACAAACATAAGAAAAATATTACAACAATTTTAAACTAATTACACCTACTCTAAGCCCCCTAATAAAATAACAAAGACCCCCAAAATAACAAAATGCCCTACCCTATTCTAAATTACTACATTTCAAAGCTCTTTTACCTTACCAGCCCTGAACAGGGCCCTTTGCGGGGCATGCCCCAAGAAATTCAGCTCTTTTGCCTGTAAAAAAAAACATACAATACCCCCCCCCCAACATTACAACCCACCACCCACATACCCCTAATCTAACCCAAACCCCCCTTAAATAAACCTAACACTAAGCCCCTGAAGATCTTCCTACCTTGTCTTCACCCTACCAGGTTCACCGATCCGTCCTGAAGAGCTCCTCCGATGTCCTGATCCAAGCCCAAGCGGGGGGCTGAAGAGGTCCATGATCCGGCTGAAGTCTTCATCCAAGCGGGAGCTGAAGAGGTCCATGATCCGGATGAAGTCTTCTATCAACGGCATCTTCAATCTTCTTTCTTCCGGATCCATCTTGCAGACCTCCGACGCGGAACATCCTCTTCTCCCGACGCCTACTAGCCGAATGACGGTTCCTTTAAGGGACGTCATCCAAGATGGCGTCCCTCGAATTCCGATTGGCTGATAGGATTCTATCAGCCAATCGGAATTAAGGTAGGAATATTCTGATTGGCTGATGGAATCAGCCAATCAGAATCAAGTTCAATCCGATTGGCTGATTCGATCAGCCAATCAGATTGAGCTTGCATTCTATTGGCTGTTCAGATCAGCCAATAGAATGCGAGCTCAATCTGATTGGCTGATTGGATCAGCCAATCGGATTGATCTTGATTCTGATTGGCTGATTCCATCAGCCAATCAGAATATTCCTACCTTAATTCCGATTGGCTGATAGAATCCTATCAGCCAATCGGAATTCGAGGGACGCCATCTTGAATGACGTCCCTTAAAGGAACCGTCATTCGGCTAGTAGGCGTCGGGAGAAGAGGATGTTCCGCGTCGGAGGTCTGCAAGATGGATCCGGAAGAAAGAAGATTGAAGATGCCGTTGATAGAAGACTTCATCCGGATCATGGACCTCTTCAGCTCCCGCTTGGATGAAGACTTCAGCCGGATCATGGACCTCTTCAGCCCCCCGCTTGGGCTTGGATCAGGACATCGGAGGAGCTCTTCAGGACGGATCGGTGAACCTGGTAGGGTGAAGACAAGGTAGGAAGATCTTCAGGGGCTTAGTGTTAGGTTTATTTAAGGGGGGTTTGGGTTAGATTAGGGGTATGTGGGTGGTGGGTTGTAATGTTGGGGGGGGTATTGTATGTTTTTTTTTACAGGCAAAAGAGCTGAATTTCTTGGGGCATGCCCCGCAAAGGGCCCTGTTCAGGGCTGGTAAGGTAAAAGAGCTTTGAAATGTAGTAATTTAGAATAGGGTAGGGCATTTTGTTATTTTGGGGGTCTTTTCTATTTTATTAGGGGGCTTAGAGTAGGTGTAATTAGTTTAAAATTGTTGTAATATTTTTCTTATGTTTGTAAATATTTTTTTATTTTTTGTAACTTAGTTCTTTTTTATTTTTTGTACTTTAGATAGTTTATTTCATTGTAGTTATTTGTAGGAATTGTATTTAATTATTTTATTGATAGTGTAGTGTTAGGTTTAATTGTAGGTAATTGTAGGTATTTTATTTAATTAATTTAATGATAGTATAGTGTTAGGTTTAATTGTTTCTTAGGTTAGGATTTATTTTACAGGTAATTTTGTTATTATTTTAACTAGGTAACTATTAAATAGTTCTTAACTATTTAATAGCTATTGTACCTGGTTAAAATAATTACAAAGTTGCCTGTAAAATAAATATTAATCCTAAAATAGCTACAATGTAATTATAATTTATATTGTAGCTATATTAGGATTTATTTTACAGGTAAGTATTTAGCTTTAAATAGGAATAATTTATTTAATAAGAGTTAATTAATTTTGTTAGATTAAAATTATATTTAATTTAGGGGGGTGTTAGTGTTAGGGTTAGACTTAGCTTTAGGGGTTAATACATTTATTAGAATAGTGGTGAGCTCCGGTCGGCAGATTAGGGGTTAATGTTTGAAGTTAGGTGTCGGTGATGTTAGGGAGGGCAGATTAGGGGTTAATACTATTTATTATAGGGTTAGTGATGCGGATTAGGGGTTAATAACTTTATTATAGTAGCGTTAAGGACCGCTCGGCAGATTAGGGGTTAATAAGTGTAGGTAGCTGGCGGCGACGTTGAGGGGGGCAGATTAGGGGTTAATAAATATAATACAGGGGTCGGCGGTGTTAGGGGCAGCAGATTAGGGGTACATAAGTATAACGTAGGTGGCGGTCGGCAGATTAGGGGTTAAAAAAATGTAATCGAGTGGCGGCGATGTGGGGGGGCCTCAGTTTAGGGGTACATAGGTAGTTTATGGGTGTTAGTGTACTTTAGAGTACAGTAGTTAAGAGCTTTATGAACCGGCGTTAGCCCAGAAAGCTCTTAACTACTGACTTTTTTCCTGCGGCTGGAGTTTTGTCGTTAGATGTCTAACGCTCACTTCAGACACGACTCTAAATACCGGAGTTAGGAAGATCCCATTGAAAAGATAGGATACGCAATTTACGTAAGGGGATCTGCGGTATGGAAAAGTCGCGGCTGAAAAGTGAGCGTTAGACCCTATTTTGAGTGACTCCAAATACCGGAGTTAGCCTAAAACCAGCGTTAGGAGCCTCTAACGCTGGTTTTCACGGCTAACGCCAAACTCCAAATCTAGGCCTTAGTTTCTTACAGGGTCCATCATATCAACCAACAACGTTTCAAACCTATTCCAGGTTCTTAATCATGATTAAGAACCTGGAATAGGTTTGAAACGTTGTTGGTTGATATGATGGACCCTGTAAGAAACTAATAAAGGTCTTTTAAATTTAACTGGAGGCTGGAAAACTACTTATTTTGTAAGTCCTTCTTTTGACCCATTTTGCCAAAGGAAAGGAAGTTGCCTAATAATTATGCACACCTGATATAGGGTGTTGATGTCATTAGACCACACCCCTTCTCATTACAGAGATGCACATCACCTAATATGCTTAATTGGTAGTAGGCTTTCGAGCCTATACAGCTTGGAGTAAGACAACATGCATAAAGAGGATGATGTGGTCAAAATACTCATTTGCCTAATAATTCTGCACTCCCTGTATGTGTCACTTACCAAACATGATTGTGTACATATGTGTCACTTACTAAACATGTTGTGTACATATGTGTTGCTTACTAAACATGATTCTGTACATATGAGTAGTAAGAGTATGGAGGTTATGTCAAACTTTTTTGACAGGTGGACACGCCCCTTTCTCCTCCCCTAAACCCGCCCCTTTCCACTCCCACTTTTACGCCCCTTTTTGATATCAATTTGATATAAAATTGATATAAAAAGGGTTTTTGATACGAATTTGATATAAAATCGATATTAAAAAAGTGTTTTTAATACGTATTTGATATAAAATTGATATTAAATAGTTTTTTTTAATTAGGATTTGGATTAAAAGGTTATAAGAGGTTATTAAGCTTATTTTGATATGGTTGATTAGGAGCTTTATAAAAGACTATAAAGTTTATTTAATAAAAATAAGGTATAAATTATACTTTGATATTGTATTCTATTAAAAGGGAGATTTAAAATATTAATATATATATATATATATATATATATATATATTTATATATATATATATATATATATATATATATATATATATATATGTACTCTATAATGTCCAATAGGTTTAATAAGGCATGTCAGGACTTGCTGTGAAAAAAAAGAGATATAAAATGTAATAGGATTAAAAGGAGGGGGTATAAGAGTGTATAAAACTCAATTGTTTTGATATTTTCTTTTATTAGGAGATTATAAAAGAAAAAAAAAAAAGTTTGTTTACATTTGTTATAAGATTTCTGTGAATGAAATAATTTAATTCAGTATTGTACATATTATCTTTTCTGTCTTCATGCCAGCACATTGTATGAACTGAATGCACAGACTTCTTATATGCTCTGACACTTATGTTATTAAAATGCTGACATATCTAATACGTCATTTGTTAAATGACTAATATTTTTTCATCACATATCTTTGTCAGCAAATATCATCATATTACTTTCAGATGTCATTGAGTTCACAAGTTCTTAAAAAAACTGACATACAGCAATTTTGTAGAGTAAAGATATTTATCTATACAAAAAACAAACTCTCACTTATCTTTTTAAAACACACACAGTTTGTTTTTCACCTAATATTCACAAAAATATCATCATATTACTTTTTTCTCATCACATATCTTGTCAGCAAATATCATCATAATACTTTTTTTCTCATCATATATGTTTGTCAGCAGATATCATCATATTACTTTCAGATGTCATTGAGTTTACACATTATTTTTAAAACACTGACATACATCATTTTTGTAAACATCTTATCTATCCAAAACCAAATCTCACTTATATATTGTTTAAAAAACACACATAGGACTTTATCCCCCTTATAACCACAAAACAAAAATAAACATTTATACATCACAAATACAAATACGCATAATGCAAACATCTTAATAAAATCATTAACTCAGCATATTAAAAAGCAAATTCTCAATTATCTTTTTAAATTAACTTTATACCCACAAAACAAAAATAAACATTTATACATCACAAATACAAATAAGCATAATGCAAACATCTTAATAAAATGATTAACTCACCATATTATTTTATTTTGAACTCACATATCTGTACACAGCTGATGAAGCAATTTAAAACAAATACAGACGCACAAATACAATATTTTTTAAAACATTGCATTTTCTACCTCTGACCACATTTCTGTAACAACAACATAATTTCATCTATACATATTGCTGTGTTAAGTAAAACGTTGGGGGGTGGGTGAGGGTGGTTGTGGGCGTGAAACTTAAAGGGACACCGTACCCAATTTTTTTCTTTTGTAATTCAGAAAGAGCATACTATTTTAAGCAACTTTCTAATTTACTCCTATTATCAATTTTTCTTCGTTCTCTTGCTATCATTATTTGAAAAAGAAGGCATCTAAGCTTTTTTTTGGTTTCAGTACTCTGGACAGCACTTTTTTATTGGTGGATGAATTTATCCACCAATCAGCAAGGACAACCCAGGTTGTTCACAAAAAATGGGCCGGCATCTAAACTTACATTCTTGCATTTCAAATAAAGATACCAAGAGAATGAAGAAAATTTGATAATAGGAGTAAATTAGAAAGTTGCTTAAAATTTCATGCTCAATCTGAATCACGAAAGAACATTTTTGGGTACAGTGTCCCTTTAAAAATCGCTGTCCCTGATCTTTGGAGCTTTTGGTGTGAGTATATAAGTTATGCTATTCATTCTAAACTGTCTTTTATAATAATTAATTCTAAACTTTTAAACTGTTATCTTAGCTTAATAAAAAATAAATACATCTCTTATAGAAATATTTTTTTCTATCTTATTTTAAAAATATCTCTTTTTACCAACACTGCTTGGATGACAATATGTGTACCAACAAACTATTTTATACTTTTTATTGTAAACTGTTACACTAAGTAATTAAGCGTAACTTATATTAATGAAACTAATGTTACCATCAGTTTACACAGTTTACAACAGCAATGTGTTTTCAATGTGACCACTTAATATAGCTAGTGATTTTTAACCTCTCATACTAATAATATATCACTTAATGCACTTGTTGGCTATATCAGATGAGTCTATTTTCATCTTGTTTACTAAGGACAAACTGCATTTGTATATTAGGTATGGTGTATATGAGCATATTTATATTAGGTATGGTGTATATGAACATATTTATATTTTTCCACAGGGATGCCAGTTTTATAGCAATTCAATGCAATCTCTAGGATTTTATTTGTATCTTGCACTATTCACAAATAAAATGTAGTATCTGAAGATGCTGGTGTGACTTATTTGCTATAACAATGAGTGAATTTATTGTGCAAGAGTAGTGTAGGGCAAGATCCACTTATTTCTTTTCTCTCTCTCTCTCTTTTTTTGTTGTGGGTATATATTTTGCTTTTTACCTCCATGCACTTTCCCTGGATATTGTTTTGGGACCATGTGCCTTAGTAACTGTCAAACTCACACACATTCATTTGGCTATCTTCTCTCTCAAAACAGGTCCACTCCCTATTTCCCATTCCCCATTCATCAACCACAAATAGTAGATTTATACAAACTATAATAATAATCCTGCTCAGGAGCCACCATTCATGGTTAAAACAATAGATTAGGTCTCTGTATGTTAAAAGTGTAGGACATTTTACCTAATGTATAAAGGAAAATATAAACAACTTATTTATTTAGTAAAATCTGCATAGGCGTTTCCCCCAAGGATTTGTTGTGTTTTGTTAAGTTTTCAAAAAGACAGACTTGTTTAAACTTCAGAGTTGCAAACACATTTATTAACAAATTATAATATTGAGTGCAAATCATACGATTCACATAAGTAGATGTACGTATAGTGTTGGTAATGAATATATATATATATCTATATATATATATATATATTTTTATATATATATATATATATATATATATATATATATATATATATATATATATATATATATATATATATATATAGCTATATACAGAGCAACATACGTTAGATTTCCTTCCAATTTTTATTAACATACAGTTACACACAAATTTACAACTGCTACAAATAAAACTAAGGATTTTAAGTATATTAAGTATGTCACTGAAATAAATGTATGGACATAAATATGTATATAATATACTAAAAATACATAGAGACTTGTATCAACATAAGTACTTACAAATACAGTTAAAACTGTCATAAACTTGCACAATTGGGTCATACATTAACTTAAGTACCATCCCATATAAATACTTTTATAGAAATTATATCTGAGCAATACACTTACATACATACATCATTTTAAATTTACATATCAATCACAAATATAAAAGCACACAAAAACACAGTTCACTCTTTACCTTGTGTACAAATGCATTTAAACACAAACTACCATCAAACACCCATACCACAACATTAATGTACAGTTGACTTATAGATTTAAATAATACTCTGTCTATATATATCAACCTATCTGTTTAAAATAATATGTTTATTCTAACATTATGTGAAATGAACCTCAGGTATAAAAAGATAAACACACAGACTTGAGGTACACAGAAAATAATGTCACATTTTAATATGGGGAGGTGCCCATGCCTCTCCCCATATTAGTAGCCAAAAGGATATGTGGTAAAGTTATATGATAACACCCTTTCTTAATAAATGTATGTTTGTGATTTAAGATAATAAAAATAATTAAATATGCATAATAATGAAATAAGATGACATGAGTTAACAGCAAATCGTCTATTAAAGTATATGGGATATATAATATTTAACTTTAGATTAGCAAATGTATAATAATAATAAATAGCTAAATGTATTTAGCCGTACTTTTATAGAGGTCTCATTTATCATTTGGCATGCTATATGCAGGCACACACAACATGCATGTTATAATGCATACATTTACTCTATATCATTTTATATATTTTAAACAAGATTCATATTTTGTTTATTTTGTAATATATCAAATGGGCGCAGAAAATTTTTAATTTTAATTTGTATGCTTGATATATTTCTGTAACATTTTAGTATGTGCCCCACTATATATAGTAACGTCACTCTTTATAAGGCTGCTATGTTCAACTGATTCTATAAAATAGGATAATGTTAGATCAATAATATCAGTTCTAGTTCATATGTGACTTTGTCTCTGTTACTGAAATAATTATAGTAACAAAGTTAACCTAAATATATTTCTTACAGAAGATTCCATTTCAAGCTTCAGATAACACAAAGAACATATTTATTACATATTTACTTCTAAACATAATACATTATTTATATTTCTGTTCTAGAAAATAACATTGGTAATTAAGATCAACTGCATTGAATACCTTTACTGGTAAAAATCTAAGTTTAATACCTGGCTTATTCATTTAGTTTGAAATGACTACTTTTTAGCTGTTTTCTTGCATTGGTTTGTATTTATTCTAAGCACATGTTTATTGTTTGTCTTTGTACTGGATGCATAATAGTGTGTCATCGCTTTATGTATTGAATCTGTTTTCCTGCATAGAGAGTGCTAAATACAGAAAGGTATATAGGTTATGATCAGCCTCAATTCTTCTTGCATTGAGAGTGTTAAATACAGTAAGGTGTTTATCAGCCTTTATTATTTCTTGCAGTGAAGGGGCTAAAAAAATAAATAAAAAAAATAATCTTTTTATGTCACAACAGTACAAAGACTTGTATTTTAAAATGTAAAGAGTGCTCTACTAACATAAACCCCACCCAAACTCTAATCTAAGAAAAAAATGTTGCTGGGCTGTCCATTAGTCTGTTGTGGACACTTGATAGCCAACACCCTGCATTAGCCACAAGAATAAAAAACAAAAAACAACAACTAGATGTACATGAAGTAGCAGTCTAAATCAATACTTTGTCAATATATGTAGCTTTCATTTAATCAATCTTCATAATCAAGGTAATGTTACACGTTACTTTTATGTTGTTTAAGAAAGTTTGTTAAGAATTATTAGATAATTAAAAGTAGATCTTTATGTTTTTAAAATATTTTCTTAATGGAAAAAAATGTTTTAATATAAAAACTATGAAACTTGGTACAGATAACTACACCAAAAAAAAAAAAAATTTAAAAAAAAATGTTTTAGTTATTCAAGTAATGATATCAATTTAAAAAGGATACTACTTGATTTTCGGATACATTGCAACTGCCAAATACATTAACATGTTTTGCTGTTCATACTAGTAACCATATTACTCTTTTAAACTTGCAATCTCCCTTTATAATATTTACATAGATTAACTTAAATTCAAAATAGTAATATTTTATTGTATAAAAGTAAACATGGAAACATTTAAAACTTAAGAGATGGCACACTAACTTGGGACAAGGTAAATAACTTTCCAGAATATGTGTGGCTCTTCTATAGTGGTGAGTAAATAGCTGATCCCAAAACCCAGAGATTTGACAAGAGTTTGAAGAAATTTTAAGTTTCTTTGGCAATGGCAAATGGTATTTATTAATCCCATTCATTTTAAAATAAAATAAATGGTAACACTTCATGAAATAATCTAAATAAAATGTTGATGGTATTGTAGGTGCGCAAGCAGAAAAAATATACCTTCCAAGACCTTCCAAGAAAAGGGATAGCACAATCTGCCCTAGATACTCTATAGCTTTTGTTAATTACTAGATGGTCCTTTGTAAATTATGGAGTTAAAATATCAAATGCTCCTGTTGAAATTATTTGCGTTTCTCACATTTTGAAGGCTCTAGAATTACTCATTCTTTAATATTAGATATATTAAAACTTGCACAACCCTGAAGAAATAATGTAATATATAGTTGAAAATAAGAATCTGTTTTTTTTCTCTGTTAAGACATTAAAGTTAATCCATCTTTAATATTGTCTTAAATGAATAAATTAACATTTAATTTGAAATATTTTTCCTTTTACCATAAAATAGTTATATCCAGTTGCCTTAAGTGTGATACGTGGAAACTTGTAATTTTCTATACTTCTATTTTAAGAAAAGAAAAAGCTATAAAATTGATACAACAACTTATATCACTTACACCAAGTCCAATTTTGATTGTGTTTATAGAAGAGTAATTTACTTAAATAATTGTATAAATATTAATAATTAAAATATTTAATGTTTTGAGTGATTTGATTGAGTTAATCATTTTTAAAAAAAATTCAGAGTTAAAACTTTTAATTTTTTGTTTGCAAATTGGTAGGTTTACAGAAAAATAATAATTTAATGTTTGAAAGATGAAACCAAGCAGCATATATTAAGAATAGAAAAAAACTGATAAAATGTGACTTCTTAATTTTGTGGACCCCTTAACAGTTTCATAATCAAGTAGGATTAAAATATAGAGAAAATAAAACATATTGTAAGACTGAGGGACAGATTTTACTATTGATGTATAATTCTATACATAAACAAAATGGTGATTAAGTTTGTCTTTCACTTCTTAAATGAACAGACATGTATAATTAGTTTAGTGTTGGGGAAACTTTAACACACTAGTGTTCCTTAATACATCATCCACTTCTAAAGTGTGTGACAACCCCTTACTTTAGTTGAAAACTAGCTACAAATATAAAGTACTATTTATCAGGAATCCAGATACTTGTCAAATACATTTGGCTCGTATAATCATTACAAAACAATCAATTTTGGACTTGGTGTAAGTGTTATAAGTTGTTGTATCAATTTTATAGCTTTTTCTTTTCTTAAAATAGAAGTATAGAAAATTACAAGTTTCCACGTATCACACTTAAGGCAACTGGATATACCTATTTTATGGTAAAAGGAAAAATATTTTAAATTAAATGTTAATTTATTCATTTAAGACAATATTAAAGATGGATTAACTTTAATGTCTTAACAGAGAAAAAAAAACAGATTCTTATTTTCAACTATATATTACATTATTTCTTCAGGGTTGTGCAAGTTTTAATATAGAAGTGTAAGCAAAGTATAGAGGCGCCAATGGTGCAGATCAATGGTGATTCAACCACAACAATACCCCAATATGCACAGGATACTCACATGTAGTAAAGGCAATCAGTTATGCCCATAGAGACAGGCTGGATTTTACAGCAATCCAGCTGGCTGTTCCAAGGTAGGATAGCGGATGGGTGGGTGTCAGAGTATTAGTACTCTAAAGTAGCATAGCAGGTAAAAGTATCATGCATAACACTAGGAGTGGATTTTGTAAAAAAGTGAATTTATTAAAATTATAAAAAGATATACCACTCAACTCAGTGTTAAAAATGTATATAATACATAAGGAATACATGCGACGCGTTTCTCAGATATACTGTTTCCTCAGGCACGGCTAAACACATTTATCTATTTATTATTATTATAAATTTGCTAATCTAAAGTTAAATATTATATATCCCATATACTTTAATAGACGATTTGCTGTTAACTCATGTCATCTTATTTCATTATTATGCATATTTAATTATTTTTATTATCTTAAATCACAAACATACATTTATTAAGAAAGGGTGTTATCATATAACTTTACCACATATCCTTTTGGCTACTAATATGGGGAGAGGCATGGGCACCTCCCCATATTAAAATGTGACATTATTTTCTGTGTACCTCAAGTCTGTGTGTTTATCTTTTTATACCTGAGGTTGATTTCACATAATGTTAGAATAAACATATTATTTTAAACAGATAGATAGATATATATAGACAGAGTCTTATTTAAATCTATAAGTCAACTGTACATTAATGTTGTGGTATGGGTGTTTGATGGTAGTTTGTGTTTAAATGCATTTGTACACAAGGTAAAGAGTGAACTGTGTTTTTGTGTGCTTTTATATTTGTGATTGATATGTAAATTTAAAATGATGTATGTATGTAAGTGTATTGTTCAGATATAATTTCTATAAAAGTATTTATATGGGATGGTACTTAAGTTAATGTATGACCCAATTGTGCAAGTTTATGACAGTTTTAACTGTATTTGTAAGTACTTATGTTGATACAAGTCTCTATGTATTTTTAGTATATTATATACATATTTATGTCCATACATTTATTTCAGTGACATACTTAATATACTTAAAATCCTTAGTTTTATTTGTAGCAGTTGTAAATTTGTGTGTAACTGTATGTTAATAAAAATTGGAAGGAAATCTAACGTATGTTGCTCTGTATATAGCTATATATATATATATATATATATATATATATATATATATATATATATATATATATATATATATATATATATAAATATATATATATATATAGATATATATATATATTCATTACCAACACTATACGTACATCTACTTATGTGAATCGTATGATTTGCACTCAATATTATAATTTGTTAATAAATGTGTTTGCAACTCTGAAGTTTAAACAAGTCTGTCTTTTTGAAAACTTAACAAAACATAACAAATCCTAGATAACTCAAATCATTTGGGGGAAACGCCTATGCAGATTTTACTAAATAAGTAAGTTGTTTATATTTTCCTTTATACATTAGGTAAAATGTCCTACACTTTTAACATACAGAGACCTAATCTATTGTTTTAACCATGAATGGTGGCTCCTGAGCAGGATTATTATTATAGTTTGTATAAATCTACTATTTGTGGTTGATGAATGGGGAATGGGAAATAGGGAGTGGACGTGTTTTGAGAGAGAAGATAGCCAAATGAATGTGTGTGAGTTTGACAGTTACTAAGGGACATGGTCCCAAAACAATATCCAGGGAAAGTGCATGGAGGTAAAAAGCAAAATATATACCCACAACAAAAAAAGAGAGAGAGAGAGAGAAAAGAAATAAGTGGATCTTGCCCTACACTACTCTTGCACAATAAATTCACTCATTGTTATAGCAAATAAGTCACACCAGCATCTTCAGATGCTAAATTTTATTTGTGAATAGTGCAAGATACAAATAAAATCCTAGAGATTGCATTGAATTGCTATAAAACTGGCATCCCTGTGGAAAAATATAAATATGTTCATATACACCATACCTAATATAAATTTGCTCATATACACCATACCTAATATACAAATGCAGTTTGTCCTTAGTAAACAAGATGAAAATAGACTCATCTGATATAGCCAACAAGTGCATTAAGTGATATATTGTTAGTATGAGAGGTTAAAAATCACTAGCTATATTAAGTGGTCTCATTGAAAACACATTGCTGTTGTAAACTGTGTAAACTGATGGTAACATTAGTTTCATTAATATAAGTTACGCTTAATTACTTAGTGTAACACTTTACAATAAAAAGTATAAAAGAGTTTGTTGGTACACATATTGTCATCCAAGCAGTGTTGGTAAAAAGAGATATTTTTAAAATAAGATAGAAAAAAATATTTCTATAAGAGATGTATTTATTTTTTATTAAGCTAAGATAACATTACTTAGTTTAAAAGTTTAGAATTAATTATTATAAAAGACAGTTTAGAATGAATAGCATAACTTATATACTCACACCAAAAGCTCCAAAGATCAGGGACAGCGATTTTTAAGTTTCACGCCCACAACCACCCTCACCCACCCCCCACCGTTTTACTTAACACAGCAATATGTATAGATGAAATTATGTTGTTGTTACAGAAATGTGGTCAGAGGTAGAAAATGCAATGTTTTAAAAAATATTGTATTTGTGCGTCTGTATTTGTTTTAAATTGCTTCATCAGCTGTGTACAGATATGTGAGTTCAAAATAAAATAATATGGTGAGTTAATCATTTTATTAAGATGTTTGCATTATGCTTATTTGTATTTGTGATGTATAAATGTTTATTTTTGTTTTGTGGGTATAAAGTTAATTTAAAAAGATAATTGAGAATTTGCTTTTTAATATGCTGAGTTAATGATTTTATTAAGATGTTTGCATTATGCGTATTTGTATTTGTGACGTATAAATGTTTATTTTTGCTTTGTGGTTATAAGGGGGATAAAGTCCTATGTGTGTTTTTTAAACAATATATAAGTGAGATTTGGTTTTGGATAAATAAGATGTTTACAAAAATGATGTATGTCAGTGTTTTAAAAATAATGTGTAAACTCAATGACATCTGAAAGTAATATGATGATAACTGCTGACAAACATATGTGATGAGAAAAAAAGTATTATGATGATATTTGCTGACAAACATATATGATGAGAAAAAAAGTATTATGATGATATTTTTGTGAATATTAGGTGAAAAACAAACTGTGTGTGTTTTAAAAAGATAAGTGAGAGTTTGTTTTTTGTATAGATAAATATCTTTACTCTACAAAATTGCTGTATGTCAGTTTTTTTTTAAGAACTTGTGAACTCAATGACATCTGATAGTAATATGATGATATTTGCTGACAAAGATATGTGATGAAAAAATATTAGTCATTTAACAAATGACGTATTAGATATGTCAGCATTTTAATAAAGTAAGTGTCAGAGCATATAAGAAGTCTGTGCATTCAGTTCATACAATGTGCTGGCATGAAGACAGAAAAGATAATATGTACAATACTGAATTAAATTATTTCATTCACAGAAATCTTATAACAAATGTTAACAAACTTTTTTTTTTCTTTTATAATCTCCTAATAAAAGAAAATATCAAAACAATTGAGTTTTATACACTCTTATACCCCCTCCTTTTAATCCTATTACATTTTATATCTCTTTTTTTTCACAGCAAGTCCTGACATGCCTTATTAAACCTATTGGACATTATAGAAGATATATATATATATATATATATATATATATATATATATATATATTAAGATTTTAAATCTCTCTTTTAATAGATTACAATATCAAAGTATAATTTATACCTTATTTTTATTAAATAAACTTTATAGTCTTTTATAAAGCTCCTAATCAACCATATGAAAATAAGCTTAATAACCTCGTATAACCTTTTAATCCAAATCCTAATTAAAAAAAACTATTTAATATCAATTTTATATCAAATACGTATTAAAAACACTTTTTTAATATCGATTTTATATCAAATTCGTATCAAAATCCCTTTTTATATCAATTTTATATCAAATTGATATCAAAAAGGGGCGTAAAAGTGGGAGTGGAAAGGGAGGAGAAATGGGTGTGTCCACCTGTCAAAAAAGTTTGACATAACCTCCATACTCTTACTACTTATATGTGTCACTTACTAAACATGATTGTGTACATATGTGTCACTTACTAAACATGATTGTGTACATATGTGTCACTTGCTAAACATGATTGTGTACATATGTGTCACTTACTAAACATAATTGTGTACATATGTGTCGCTTACTAAACATGATTGTGTACATATGTGTCGCTAGCTAAACATGATTGTGTACATATGTTTAACTTACTAAACATGATTGTGTACATATGTGTCACTTACTAAACATGATTGTGTACATATGTGTCATTTGCTAAACATGATTGTGTACATATGTGTCACTTACTAAACATGATTGTGTATCTATGTGTCGCTAACTAAACATGATTGTGCACATGTGTGTCACTTGGTAAACATGATTGTGTACATATGTGTCACTTACTAAAAATGATTGTGTACATATGTGTCACTTACTAAACAAGATTGTGTACATATGTGTCACTTACTAAACATCATTGTGTACACTTGTGTCGCTTATTAAACATGATTGTGTACATATGTGTCACTTACTAAACATGATTGTGTACATATGTGTCACTAGCTAAACATGATTTTGTACATATGTGTCACTTACTAAACGTGATTGTGAACAAATGTGTCACTTACTAAACATGATTGTGTACATATGTGTCACTTACTAAACATTATTGTGTACATGTGTGTCACTTACTAAACATGATTTTGTACATATGTGTCACTTACTAAACATGATTGTGAACAAATGTGTCACTTACTAAACATGATTGTGTACATATGTGTCACTTACTAAACATGATTGTGTACATATGTGTCACTTACTAAACATAATTGTGTACATGTGTGTCACTTACTAAACATGATTGTGTACATATCTGTCACTTACTAAACATGATTGTGTATATATGTGTCACTTACTAAACATAATTGTGTACATGTGTGTCACTTACTAAACATGATTGTGTACATATGTGTCGCTTACAAAACATGATTGTGTACATATGTGTCACTTACTAAACATGATTGTGTACACTTGTGTCGCTTAATAAACATGAGGGTGTATATATGTGTTACTTACTAAACATGATTGTGTACATATGTGTAACTTACTAAACATGATTGTGTACATATGTGTCACTTACTAAACATGATTGTGTACATATGTGTCACTTACTAAATATGAGTATGTATATATGTGTTGCCTACTAAACATTAGTGTGTACATATCTGTCACTTACTAAACATAATTGTGTACATATGTGTTGCTAGCTAAACATGATTGTGTACATATGTGCCACTTACTAAACATGATTGTGTACATATGTGTCACTTACAAAACATGATTGTGTACATATGTGTCACTTACTAAACATGATTGAATACATATGTTTCACTTACTAAACATGATTGTGTACATATCTGTAACTTACTAAACATGATTGTGTACATATGTGTCGCTTACTAAACATGATTGTGTACATATCTGTCACTTACTAAACATGATTGTGTACATATGTGTCACTTACTAAACATGATTGTGCATATATGTGTAACTTACTAAACATGATTGTGTACATATCTGTCACTTACTAAACATGATTGTGTACATATGTGTCACTTACTAAACATGATTGTGTACATATGTGTCACTTACTAAACATGATTGAATACATATGTTTCACTTACTAAACATGATTGTGTACATATGTGTCACTTACTAAACATGATTGTGTACATATCTGTAACTTACTAAACATGATTGTGTACATATGTGTCGCTTACTAAACATGATTGTGTACATATCTGTCACTTACTAAACATGATTGTGTACATATGTGTCACTTACTAAACATGATTGTGCATATATGTGTAACTTACTAAACATGATTGTGTACATATCTGTCACTTGCTAAACATGATTGTGTACATATGTGTCACTTACTAAACATGATTGTGTACATGTGTGTCACTTACTAAACATGATTGTGTACATATGTGTCACTAGCTAAACATCATTGTGTTCTTATGTGTCACTTGCTAAACATGATTGTGTACATATGTGTCACTTGCTAAACATGATTGTGTACATATCTGTCACTTACTAAACATTATTGTGTACATATGTGTCACTTACTAAACATGATTGTGTACATAAGTGTCACTTACTAAACATGATTGTGTACATATGTGTCACTTGCTAAACATGATTGTGTACATATGTGTCACTTACTAAACATGATTGTGTACATGTGTGTCACTTACTAAACATGATTGTGTACATATGTGGTCACTTTCTAAACATGATTGTGTACATATGTGTGCTCTTACAATATAAATATAAGTGTGTGAAAGTGAGACAACTCTTAATGCTAAATATTGTGTATACTGAATAGTGTTGCTGTACGCCATATTATCAATAATACTCTGAAGTTTCTACTTCCTTAAGAAGACTAGAACTTGTGGCAAATAGCTTGTGTTCAAATGTAATTATTCTTTGTAGATCAAAGGTATAAACACTATAAATTGGTTGGTAAAGAAAATAAAAAAATGTGAAATAAAAAACTGAAAATGAAAAAACAACTAAGTGTATTGAAGACTTAATACTCATACGCCTAGATTTAGAGATTTGCGGCCAAAGGGGTGCGTTAGCTACGCGTGCTTTTTTTCTCCCGCACCTTTTAAATACCGCTGGTATTTAGAGTTCACAGAATGGCTGGGTTTTCAGTGCGTTAGGCTCCAAAAAGGGAGCGAAGAGCATAATTTAACGCCACTGCAACTCTAGATACCAGCGGTGCTTAGGGACGCGGCCAGCTTCAAAAACGTGCTCGTGCACGATATCCCCATAGAAAACAATGGGGCAGTTTGAGCTGAAAAAAAACCTAACACCTGCAAAAAAGCAGCGTTCAGCTCTTAACGCAGCCCCATTGTTTTCTATGGGGAAACACTTCCTACGTCTGCACCTAACTCTCTAACATGTACCCCGAGTCTAAACACCCCTAACCTTACACTTATTAACCCCTAATCTGTCGCCCCCGCTATCGCTGACACCTGCTTATTATTATTAACCCCTAATCTGCCGCTCCGTATACCGCCGCAACATACATTATAGTTATGTACCCCTAATCTGCTGCCCCTAACACCGCCGACCCCTATATTATATTTATTAACCCCTAATCTGCCCCCCACAACGTCGCCGCCAGCTACCTACAATAATTTACCCCTAATCTGCCGATCGGAGCTCACCGCTACTATAATAAATGTATTAACCCCTAAAGCTAAGTCTAACCCTAACACTAACACCCCCCTAAGTTAAATATAATTTTTATCTAACGAAATAAATTAACTCTTATTAAATAAATTATTCCTATTTAAATCTAAATACTTACCTGTAAAATAAACCCTAATATAGCTACAATATAAATTATAATTATATTGTAGCTATTTTAGGATTAATATTTATTTTACAGGCAACTTTGTATTTATTTTAACCAGGTACAATAGCTATTAAATAGTTAAGAACTATTTAATAGCTACCTAGTTAAAATAATTTCAAAA
Source organism: Bombina bombina (assembly GCF_027579735.1). Taxonomy (NCBI): domain Eukaryota; kingdom Metazoa; phylum Chordata; class Amphibia; order Anura; family Bombinatoridae; genus Bombina; species Bombina bombina. The sequence goes on along the minus strand of NC_069507.1, from coordinate 267,149,392 downwards.
TGACCTGTAAAATAAATCCTAACCTAAGTTACAATTAAACCTAACACTACACTATCAATAAATAAATTAAATAAACTACCTACAATTATCTACAATTAAACCTAACACTACACTATCAATAAATAAATTAAATACAATTCCTACAAATAAATACAATTAAATAAACTAACTAAAGTACAAAAAATAAAAAAGAACTAAGTTACAAAAAATAAAAAAATATTTACAAACATTAGAAAAAAATTACAACAATTTTAAACTAATTACACCTACTCTAAGCCCCCTAATAAAATAACAAAGACCCCCAAAATAAAAAAATGCCCTACCCTATTCTAAATTACAAAAGTTCAAAGCTCTTTTACCTTACCAGCCCTTAAAAGGGCCCTTTGCGGGGCATGCCCCAAAGAATTCAGCTCTTTTGCCTGTAAAAAAAAACATACAATACCCCCCCCCCCAACATTACAACCCACCACCCACATACCCCTAATCTAACCCAAACCCCCCTTAAATAAACCTAACACTAAGCCCCTGAAGATCTTCCTACCTTGTCTTCACCATGCCAGGTATCACCGATCGTTCCAGGCTCCGAAAACTTCATCCAAGCCCAAGCGGGGGCTAGACATCCATCATCAGGCTGAAGTCTTCTATCAATCAACGGCTGAAGAAGTCCAGAAGAGGCTCCAAAGTCTTCATCCTATCCGGGAAGAAGAGTAGATCCGGACCAGCAACCATCTTCTTCCAAGCGGCATCTTCTATCTTCATCCGATGACGACCGGCTCCATCTTGAAGACCTCCACCGCGGACCCATCTTCTTCTTCCGACAACTTCCCGACGAATGACGGTTCCTTTAAGGGACGTCATCCAAGATGGCGTCCCTCGAATTCCGATTGGCTGATAGGATTCTATCAGCCAATCGGAATTAAGGTAGGAAAATTCTGATTGGCTGATGGAATCAGCCAATCAGAATCAAGTTCAATCCGATTGGCTGATCCGATCAGCCAATCAGATTGAGCTCGCATTCTATTGGCTGTTCCGATCAGCCAATAGAATGCGAGCTCAATCTGATTGGCTGATCGGATCAGCCAATCGGATTGAACTTGATTCTGATTGGCTGATAGAATCCTATCAGCCAATCGGAATTCGAGGGACGCCATCTTGGATGATGTCCCTTAAAGGAACCTTCATTCTTCAGTTGGACGTCGGAAGGAGAAGATTGATCCGCGCTGGAGGTCTTCACGATGGAGCCGTTCCTCATCGGATGAAGATAGAAGATGCCGCTTGGATCAAGATGGTTGCCGGTCCGGATCGCCTCTTCTTCCCGGATAGGATGAAGACTTTGGAGCCTCTTCTGGACCTCTTCAGCCGCCGGATTATGGATCGCCAGCCCCCGCTTGGGCTTGGATGAAGAATTTGGAGCCAGGACGGATTGGTGATACCCGGCGAGGTGAAGATAAGGTAGGAAGATCTTCAGGGGCTTAGTGTTAGGTTTATTTAAGGGGGGTTTGGGTTAGATTAGGGGTATGTGGGTGGTGGGTTTTAATGTTGGGGGGGGGTATTGTATGTTTTTTTTACAGGCAAAAGAGCTGAATTCTTTGGGGCATGCCCCGCAAATGGCCCTTTTCAGGGCTGGTAAGGTAAAAGAGCTTTGAACTTTTTTAATTTAGAATAGGGTAGGGCATTTTTTTATTTTGGGGGGCTTTGTTATTTTATTAGGGGGCTTAGAGTAGGTGTAATTAGTTTAAAATTGTTGTAAGATTTTTCTTATGTTTGTAAATATTTTTTTATTTTTTGTAACTTAGTTCTTTTTTATTTTTTGTACTTTAGTTAGTTTATTTAAATGTATTTATTTGTAGGTATTGTATTTAATTAATTTATTGATAGTGTAGTGTTAGGTTTAATTGTAGGTAATTGGAGGTATTTTATTTAATTAATTTATTGATAGTGTAGTGTTAGGTTTAATTGTAACTTAGGTTAGGATTTATTTTACAGGTAATTTTGTAATTATTTTAACTAGGTAACTATTAAATAGTTATTAACTATTTAATAGCTATTGTACCTGGTTAAAATAAATACAAAGTTGCCTGTAAAATAAATATTAATCCTAAAATAGCTGCAATATAATTATTCGTTATATTGTAGCTATATTAGGGTTTATTTTACAGGTAAGTATTTAGCTTTAAATAGGAATAATTTATTTAATAATAGTTAATTTATTTCGTTAGATTTAAATTATATTTAAGTTAGGGGGGTGTTAGGGTTAGGGTTAGACTTAGCTTTAGGGGTTACAAAATTTATTAGAATAGCGGTGAGTTCCGGCCGGCAGATTAGGGGTTAATGCTTGAAGTTAGGTGTCGGCGATGTTAGGGAGGGCAGATTAGGGGTTAATACTATTTATTATAGGGTTATTGAGGCAGGAGTGAGGCGGATTAGGGGTTAATAACTTTATTATAATAGCGGCACGGTCCGGTCGGCAGATTAGGGGTTAATAAGTGTAGGCAGGTGGAGGCGACGTTGAGGGGGGCAGATTAGGGGTTAATAAATATAATATAGGGGTCGGCGGTGTTAGGGGCAGCAGATTAGGGGTACATAAGTATAATGTAGCTTGCAGCGGCGTGCGGACGGCAGATTAGGGGTTAAAAAAATTTAATAGAGTGGCAGCGATGTTGGGGGGACCTCGGTTTAGGGGTACATAGGTAGTTTATGGGTGTTAGTGTACTTTAGAGCACAGTAGTTAAGAGCTTTATAAACCGGCGTTAGCCCAGAAAGCTCTTAACTACTGACTTTTTTTCTGCGGCTGGAGTTTGGTCGTTAGATTTCTAACGCTCACTTCAGCCACGACTCTAAATACTGGCGTTAGAAAGATCCCATTGAAAAGATAGGATACGCAATTGACGTAAGGGGATCTGCGGTATGGAAAAGTCGCGGCTGGAAAGTGAGCGTTAGACCCTTTCCTGACTGACTCCAAATACCAGAGGGCGGTAAAAACCAGCGTTAGGAGCCTCTAACGCTGGTTTTCACGGCTACCGCCCAACTCTAAATCTAGGCGTTTGTCTTCTGTTGACTAAAAAATATGATGGTGACTAAGTGGTAAATAAGAAAAAAGTGAAAAAGTGTTGTTATGGGAATAAACGTAAGTTACTATTCAGTATACACAATATTTAACATTAAGAGTTGTCTCACTTTCACACACTTATATTTATATTGTATGAGCACACATAACCCTGGGCACTGTTATCAGCCAGAAATGGCTCTCAATTATTGTATGCATCCGGAATTTTGAGTGGTGAAGCGCAGTTTTGTTGGAACTAAAATTAGCACACGTTTGATACAGATTTATATGTATACATGAACAATGGTACAGTGGTAAAATGTAATTCCAATAAACTGCTGCACAACACTGCTCCAACTTCGTGGTTGCAACCATAATTTTGAGATGACAAACAAAGTGTTGACAAACATTTATCTACAATGTACTCTATCTTAGTTTTAGTGCATACTTACAAAGATTGTTTCTTTGATCTTCAATGCGTGACTAAATAATTCAAACATGTATACAGTCACATCTGTGATCACAGGATTTTAGGAAATGTATTGTATCTTATTTTTATTCTTAATGGTTCTATACTTGTTCGGATGTTTTTGTATAGATTGTGTAACTAGCCTGTTATGTATATACAAAATTTGTGGTTATGCAGTTGTAAGCAAGTAGCTCAATTTGGGTCTCATTCCACCCAGCCGTCTGTCATGCATAGGCACTCTGTGATACAAGATATATATACTGTAATTTTACTTATGTGCTTTTTTCTGAGTACAAGCATGGGATAGGTCGAGTGGAATCTGACCCTTAGTATTGACTATCCGCTTAAGAAAGTAAAAATAGGTGTGCCGAGTTTCAGGTGCACATACGTAACAGGAAGTGTTACATCCTTAAAAGAACCATTTGTTTTACCTTGCTCAGTCCCGGACGAAGTGCCTACGGGCAGAAAACGCGTCGGACGTTCTTATCCTATCTGCTCTCTCCCGAGCTTACATGTACCAAGTTTCAACCTTTGACTTTCAATAAAGTCGGCTTTTACTTGCAATATTTGTGGCGGATTTTGTTTTCCTTACAGCAGGCAACCTTACTTGTTTTCATTAAACATGATTGTGTACATAAGTGTCACTTACTAAACATGACTATGTACATATGTGTCACCTACTAAACATGATTGTGTACATATGTGTCACTTACTAAACATGATTGTGTTCATGTGTCACTAGCTAAACATGATTGTGTACATATGTGTCACTTACTAAACATGATTGTGTACATATTTGTCACTTACTAAACATGATTGTGTATATATGTGTCTGTTACTAAACATGATTGTGTACATATGTGTCACTTACTAAACATGATTGTGTACATATGTGTCACTTACTAAACATGATTGTGTACATGTGTGTCACTTACTAAACATGATTGTGTACATGTGTCATTTACTAAACATGATTGTATACATGTGTGTCACTTACTAAACATGATTGTGTACATGTGTCACTTACTAAACATTATTGTGTACATGTGTCACTTACTAAACATGATTGTGTTCATGTGTCACTAGCTAAACATGATTGTGTACATATGTGTCACTTACTAAACATGATTGTGTTCATGTGTCACTAGCTAAACATGATTGTGTACATATGTGTCACTTACTAAACATGATTGTGTACATATGTGTCGCTTACTAAACATGATTGTGTACATATGTGTCACTTACTAAACATGATTGTGTACATATGTGTCTGTTACTAAACATGATTGTGTACATATGTGTCACTTACTAAACATGATTGTGTACATATGTGTCGGTTACTAAACATGATTGTGTACATATGTGTCACTTACTAAACATGATTGTGTAAATATGTGTCACTTACTAAACATGATTGTGTACATATGTGTCGCTAGCTAAACATGATTGTGTACATATGTGTCACTTACTAAACATGATTGTGTACATATGTGTCACTTACTAAACATTATTGTGTACATATGTGTCATTTACTAAACATGATTGTGTACATATGTGTCACTTACTAAACATGATTGTGTACATATGTGTCACTTGCTAAACATGATTGTGTACATATGTGTCACTTACTAAACATGATTGGGTACATGTGTGTCACTTACTAAACATGATTGTGTACATGTGTGTCACTTACTAAACATGACTGTGTACATATGTGTCACTTACTAAACATGATTGTGTACATATGTGTCACTTACTAAACATTATTGTGTACATATGTGTCACTTGCTAAACATGATTGTGTACATATGTGTCACTTACTAAACATGATTGTGTACATATGTGTCACTTACTAAACATGATTGTGTACATGTGTGTCACTTACTAAACATGATTGTGTACATATGTGTCGCTAGCTAAACATGATTGTGTACATATGTGTCACTTACTAGACATGATTGTGTACATATGTGTCACTTACTAAACATGATTGTGTATATATGTGTCACTTACTAAACATGATTGTGTACATTTGTGTTGCTTACTAAACATGATTGTGTACATATGTGTCACTTACTAAACATGATTGTGTACATATGTGTCACTTACTAAACATGATTGTGTACATATGTGTCACTTACTAAACATGATTGTGTACATGTGTGTCACTTACTAAACATGATTGTGTACATATGTGTCGCTAGCTAAACATGATTGTGTACATATGTGTCACTTACTAGACATGATTGTGTACATATGTGTCACTTACTAAACATGATTGTGTATATATGTGTCACTTACTAAACATGATTGTGTACATTTGTGTTGCTTACTAAACATGATTGTGTACATATGTGTCACTTACTAAACATGATTGTGTACATATGTGTCACTTACTAAACATGATTGTGTACATATGTGTCACTTACTAAACATGATTGTGTACATATGTGTCACTTACTAAACATGATTGTGTACATGTGTGTCACTTACTAAACATGATTGTGTACATATGTGTCGCTAGCTAAACATGATTGTGTACATATGTGTCACTTACTAAACATGATTGTGTACATATGTGTCACTTACTAAACATGATTGTGTATATATGTGTCACTTACTAAACATGATTGTGTACATTTGTGTTGCTTACTAAACATGATTGTGTACATATGTGTCACTTACTAAACATGATTGTGGAGACATGTGTTGTTAGTTGACACACCTCACCTGAAACAATGTTACATTTCCTCTCACAGCTCGGACGGCACCGGTAGTGTAACACTGGTGGTACCTGACTCTATAACTGCCTGGGAACGCTCCATGTTCTTTGTATCTGATAAGGAAGGCTTTGTGATGATCCCAGATCCAGCAAAATTCACATCCTTCTTGCCATTCTTTGTGGAATTATCTTTGCCGTATTCCATTGTCCGAGGAGAGACCCTGGTACTCAGAGCCTCTCTACAAAACTACCTGGAGCAGAGCATCAAGGTAACCAGTGCTGTGCTTACTGCTGACATCTTCCTGCGTAGCACTGTGTATACAGCTGATATTTCCCTCTGTATTAGCTGTGTAGCACTGTGTATGCTGATGACCTCTCCCTCTGTATTACCTGTGTAGCACTGTGTATATGTGTATACTGCTGACCTCTGCCTCTGTATTACCTGTGTAGCCTTGTGTATACTGCTGACCTCTCCCTGTGTAGCATTTTGTATACTGCTGACCTCTCCCTGTGTAGCACTGTGTATACTGCTGACCTCTCCCTGTGTGGCACTGTGTATACTGCTGACCTCTCCCTATGTAGCACTGTGTATACTGCTGACCTCTCCCTGTGTGGCACTGTGTATACTGCTGACCTCTCCCTGTGTAGTACTATGTATACTGCTGACCTCTCCCTGTGTAGCACTGGGTATACTGTTGACCTCTCCCTGTATAGCACTATGCATACTGCTGACCTCTCCCTGTGTAGCACTGTGTATACTGCTGACCTCTCCCTGTGTAGCGTTGTGTATGCTGCTGACCTTTCTCTGTGTTGCACTTTGTATACTGCTGACCTCTCCCTGTGTTGCGCTGTGTATACTGCTGACCTCTCCCTGTGTAGCACTTTGTATACTGCTAAAATCTCCCTGTGTAGCACTGTGTAAACTGCTGACCTCTCCCTGTGTAGCACTGTGTATACTGCTGACCTCTCCCTGTGTAGCACTGTGTATACTGCTGACCTCTCCCTGTGTAGCGCTGTGTATACTGCTGACCTCTCTCTGTGCAGCACTATGTATACTGCTGACCTCTCTCTGTGTAGCACTGTATATACTGCTGATCTCTCCCTGTGTAGCACTGTGTATACTGCTGACCTCTCCCTGTGCAGCACTATGTATACTGCTGACCTCTCTCTGTGTAGCACTGTGTATACTGCTGACCTCTCCCTGTGTAGCACTGTGTATACTGCTGACCTCTCCCTGTGTAGCACTGTGTATACTGCTGACCTCTCTCTGTGTAGCACTGTGTATACTGCTGACCTCTCCCTGTGCAGCACTATGTATACTGCTGACCTCTCTCTGTGTAGCACTGTGTATACTGCTGACCTCTCCCTGTGTAGCACTGTGTATACTGCTGACCTCTCCCTGTGTAGCACTGTGTATACTGCTGACCTCTCCCTGTGTAACACTTTGTATACTGCTGACCTCTCCCTGTGTAGCACTATGTATACTGCTGACCTCTCCCTGTGTAGCGCTGTGTATACTGCTGACCTCTCTCTGTGTAGCACTGTTTATACTGCTGACCTCTCCCTGTGTAGCACTGTGTATACTGCTGATCTCTCCCTGTGTAGCACTATGTATACTGCTGACCTCTCCCTGTGTAGTACTATGTATACTGTTGACCTCTCCCTGTGTAGCACTGTGTATACTGCTGACCTCTCCCTGTGTAGCACTTTGTATACTGCTGACCTCTCTCTGTGTAGCACTGTGTATAATGCTGACCTCTCCTTGTGTAGCACTATGTATACTGATGACCTCTTCCTGTGTAGCACTGTGTATAATGCTGATCTCTCCCTGTGTAGCGCTGTGTATACTGCTGACCTCTTCTTGTGTTGTGTTTTGTATACTGCTGACCTCTCCCTGTGTAGCACTTTGTATACTGCTGATCTCTCCCTGTGTAGCGCTGTGTATACTGCTGACCTCTTCTTGTGTAGCACTTTGTATACTGCTGACCTCTCCCTGTGTAGCGCTGTGTATACTGCTGACCTCTCCCTGTGTAGCGCTGTGTATACTGCTGACCTCTCCCTGTGTAGCACTGTGTATAATGCTGACCTCTCCTTTTGTAGCACTATGTATACTGATGACCTTTTCCTGTGTAGCACAGTGTATACTGCTGACCTCTCTCTGTGTTGTGTTGTGTATACTGCTGACCTCTCCCTGTGTAGCGCTGTGTATACTGCTGATCTCTCCCTGTGTAGCGCTGTGTATACTGCTGACCTCTCCCTGTGTAGTGCTGTGTATACTGCTGACCTCTCCCTGTGTAGCACTGGGTATACTGCTGACCTCTCCCTGTGTAGCACTATGTATACTGATGACCTTTTCCTGTGTAGCACAGTGTATACTGCTGACCTCTCTCTGTGTTGTGTTGTGTATACTGCTGACCTCTCTCTGTGTTGTGTTGTGTATACTGCTGACCTCTCCCTGTGTAGCGCTGTGTATACTGCTGATCTCTCCCTGTGTAGCGCTGTGTATACTGCTGACCTCTCCCTGTGTAGTGCTGTGTATACTGCTGACCTCTCCTTGTGTAGCACTGGGTATACTGCTGACCTCTCCCTGTGTAGCACTATGTATACTGCTGATCTCTCCCTGTGTAGCACTTTGTATAATGCTAACCTCTCCCTGTGTAGCGCTGTGTATAATGCTGACCTCTCCCTGTGTAGCATTTTGTATACTGCTGACCTCTCCCTGTGTAGCGCTGTCTATACTGCTGACTTCTCCCTGTGTAGCGCTGTGTATACTGCTGACCTCTCCCTGTTAAGCGCTGTGTATACTGCTGACCTCTCCCTGTGTTGCACTTAATATACTGCTGACCTCTCCCTGTGTAGCATTTTGTATACTGCTGACCTCTCCCTATGTAGCGCTGTGTATACTGCTGACCTCTCCCTGTGTTGCACTATGTATACTGCTGACCACTCCCTGTGTAGCACTGTGTATACTGCTGACCTCTCCCTATGTAGCGCTGTGTATACTGCTGACCTCTCCCTGTGTTGCACTATGTATACTGCTGACCACTCCCTGTGTAGCATTGTGTATACTGCTGACCTCTGGCGCTATATTAGCTGTGAAGCACTGTGTATGCTGCTGATCTAGGCCTCTGTAGTAGCTGTGTAGCACTGTGTATATGTTGACTTCGCCCTGTGTAGTAGCTGTGTAGCACTGTGTATACTGCTGTCCTCTCCCTGTGTTGCACTTTATATACTGCTGACCTCTCCATGTGTAGCACTAAGTATATTGCTGACCTCTTCCTGTGTAGCATTGTGTATACTGCTGACCTCTCCCTGTGTAGTGCTCCGTATACTGTTGACCTCTCCCTGTGTAGCACTGTGTATACTGCTGACCTCTGCCTCTATATTAGCTGTGAAGCACTGTGTATGCTGCTGATCTAGGCCTCTGTAGTAGCTGTGTAGCACTGTGTATACTGCTGACTTCGCCCTGTGTAGTAGCTGTGTAGCACTGTGTATACTGCTGACCTCTCTCTCTGTTTTAGCTGCTTAACACTGTTTATACTGCTGACATCTCCCTCTGTATTACCTGTGTAGCACTGTGTATACTGCTGACCTCGGCCTCTGTATTAGCTGTGTAGCACTGTGTATACTGCTGACCTCTCCCTCTGTATTAGCTGTGTAGCACTGTGAATACTGCTGACCTCTGCCTCTATATTAGCTGTTTAGCACTGTGTATACTGCTGACCTCTGCCTCTGTATTACCTGTGCAGCACTGTGTATACTGCTGACCTCTGCCTCTATATTAGCTGTGTAGCACTGTGTATACTGCTGACCTCTGCCTCTATATTAGCTGTGTAGCACTGTGTATACTGCTGACCTCTCCCTCTATTAGCTGTGTAGCACTGTGTATACTGCTGACCTCACCCTCTATTAGCTGTGTAGCACTGTGTATACTGCTGACCTCTGCCTCTATATTAGTTGTTTAGCACTGTATATACTGCTGACCTCTGCCTCTATATTAGTTGTTTAGCATTGTGTACACTGCTGACCTCTGCCTCTATATTAGTTGTTTAGCACTGTGTTTACTGCTGACCTCTCCCGCTATTAGCTGTGTAGCACTGTGTATACTGCTGACCGCTGCCTCTGTATTAGCTGTGTAGCTCTGTGTATTCTGCTGACCTCTGCCTCTATATTAGTTGTTTAGCACTGTATATACTGCTGACCTCTGCCTCTATATTAGTTGTTTAGCACTGTGTATACTGCTGACCTCTGCCTCTATATTAGTTGTTTAGCACTGTGTACACTGCTGACCTCTGCCTCTATATTAGTTGTTTAGCACTGTGTTTACTGCTGACCTCTCCCTCTATTAGCTGTGTAGCACTGTGTATACTGCTGACCTCTGCCTCTGTATTAGCTGTGTAGCACTATGTATACTGCTGACCTCTCCCTGTTTAGCACTATGTATACTGCTGGGGGTCGATCCGATAAAAATTGTCGCCCGCAAAAGCCGGCGACGCCAATATTTACGCTGGTTTGGTATCACATATACGGCGTAACCTAGAAGTTACGCCCATATATTTCTGCCGTCGCCCGTAGTTTTTTGGGCTATAGGCAGGTATACCAAACCAGCGCAGTTTGGTATCCAATATGCAGCGTAAGGACTTACGTGGCGAAAATGGAGAAAACTTACTCCATTTTCACCTCGCCACAAAAAGCAGCCGTAAGAAGCCTTACGCTGACTATTGGAGCCCCGTAACTCCCTAAACTAACTAGAAAATAAACCTAACACCTAACGCATGCGCAATGTCTATCTACCTGTCAACCGCGATCCCCCCCCCCCGAAATCCCTAATAAAGTTATTAACCCCTAAACCGCCGCTCCCGGACCCCGCCGCCATCTACATAAACTAACCCCCTACTGTGAGCCCCTAAAACCGCCGCAATCTACCTTATCTATCCCCTAATCTGACCCCTAAAACCGCCGCCACCTATATAAAAATTATTAACCCCTAATCTAATCCCCCTATACCGCCGCCACCTATATTAATATTATTAACCCCTAATGTAAGCCCCTTACACCGCCGCCATCTATATTAAAATTATTAACCCCTAATTTAATCTACCTACCCCGCCGCCAGCTATATTATCTATATTAACCCTAAGTATATTATAGTTAATATAGTTATTACATTATATATATTAACTATATTAACCCTAATTATATTAGGGTTAATATAGTTAATATAGTTACTATAGTATTTATATTAACTATATTAACTCTATCTAACCCTAACACCCCTAACTAAATTCTTATTAAATTAATCTAATTCATATTATAAACTAAAATATTCCTATTTAAATCTAAATACTTACCTATAAAATAAACCCTAAGATAGCTACAATATAATTAATAATTACATTGTAGCTATGTTAGGGTTAATATTTATTTTACAGGTAAATTGTTAATTATTTTAACTAGGTCTAATAGCTATTAAATAGTTATTAACTATTTAATAGCTACCTAGTTAAAATAATTACCCAATTACCTGTAAAATAAATCCTAACCTAAGTTACAAATACACCTACACTATCAAGAAATTAAATAAACTACAAATATCTATCTAAAAATACAATTAAATTAACTAAACTAAATTACAAAAACAAACAAACACTAAATTACAAAAAATAAAAAAAAGATTTTTAAGCTAATTGCACCTATTCTAAGCCCCCTAATAAAATAATAAAGCCCCCCAAAATAAAAAAATTCCCTGCCCTATTCTAAATTAAAAAAAGTTCAAAGCTCTTTACCTTACCAGCCCTTAAAAGGGCCTTTTGTGGGGCATGCCCCAAAGAATTCAGCTCTTTTGCATTTAAAAACATATACAATACCCCCCCCCCCATTACAACCCACCACCCACATACCCCTATTCTAAACCCACCCAAACCCCCCTTAAAAAAGCCTAACACTACCCCCCTGAAGATCTCCCTACCTTGTCTTCACCACACCGGGCCGAACTCCTCATCCGATCCGGGCGATGTCTTGCTCCAAGCGGCAAAGAAGAATTCTTCCTCCGGCGACGTCTTCCTCCAAGCGGCAAAGAAGAATTCTTCCTCCGGCGACGTCTTCCTCCAAGCGGCAGCAAAGTCTTCATCCTTCCGGCGGCATCTTCAATCTTCTTTCTTCGCTCCGCCGCCGCGGAGCATCCATCCCGGCCGACGACTGAACGACGAATGAGGTACCTTTAAATGACGTCATCCAAGATGGCGTCCGCCGAATTCCGATTGGCTGATAGGATTCTATCAGCCAATCGGAATTAAGTTAGAAAAATCTGATTGGCTGATTGAATCAGCCAATCAGATTCAAGTTCAATCCGATTGGCTGATTGGTTCAGCCAATCGGATTGAACTTGAATCTGATTGGCTGATTCAATCAGCCAATCAGATTTTTCTAACTTAATTCCGATTGGCTGATAGAATCCTATCAGCCAATCGGAATTCGGCGGATGCCATCTTGGATGACGTCATTTAAAGGTACCTCATTCGTCGTTCAGTTGTCGGCCGGGATGGATGCTCCGCGGCGGCGGAGCGAAGAAAGAAGATTGAAGATGCCGCCGGAAGGATGAAGACTTTGCTGCCGCTTGGAGGAAGACGTCGCCGGAGGAAGAATTCTTCTTTGCCGCTTGGAGGAAGACGTCGCCGGAGGAAGAATTCTTCTTTGCCGCTTGGAGCAAGACATCGCCCGGATCGGATGAGGAGTTCGGCCCGGTGTGGTGAAGACAAGGTAGGGAGATCTTCAGGGGGGGTAGTGTTAGGCTTTTTTAAGGGGGGTTTGGGTGGGTTTAGAATAGGGGTATGTGGGTGGTGGGTTGTAATGGGGGGGGTATTGTATATGTTTTTAAATGCAAAAGAGCTGAATTATTTGGGGCATGCCCCACAAAAGGCCCTTTTAAGGGCTGGTAAGGTAAAGAGCTTTGAACTTTTTTTAATTTAGAATAGGGCAGGGAATTTTTTTATTTTGGGGGGCTTTATTATTTTATTAGGGGGCTTAGAATAGGTGTAATTAGCTTAAAAATCTTGTAATCTTTTTTTTATTTTTTGTAATTTAGTGTTTTTTTTTTTTTTGTAATTTAGTTTAGTTAATTTAATTGTATTTTTAGATAGATATTTGTAGTTTATTTAATTTCTTGATAGTGTAGGTGTATTTGTAACTTAGGTTAGGATTTATTTTACAGGTAATTGGGTAATTATTTTAACTAGGTAGCTATTAAATAGTTAATAACTATTTAATAGCTATTAGACCTAGTTAAAATAATTAACAATTTACCTGTAAAATAAATATTAACCCTAACATAGCTACAATGTAATTATTAATTATATTGTAGCTATCTTAGGGTTTATTTTATAGGTAAGTATTTAGATTTAAATAGGAATATTTTAGTTTATAATATGAATTAGATTAATTTAATGTAAATTTAGTTAGGGGTGTTAGGGTTAGATAGAGTTAATATAGTTAATATAAATACTATAGTAACTATATTAACCCTAATATAATTAGGGTTAATATAGTTAATATATATAATGTAATACCTATATTAACTATAATATACTTAGGGTTAATATAGATAACATAGCTGGCGGCGGGGTAGGTAGATTAAATTAGGGGTTAATCATTTTAATAGAGATGGCGGCGGTGTAAGGGGCTTACATTAGGGGTTAATAATATTAATATAGCTGGCGGCGGTATAGGGGGATTAGATTAGGGGTTAATAATTTTAATAGAGATGGCGGCGGTGTTAGGGGCTTACATTAGGGGTTAATAATTTTAATAGAGATGGCGGCGGTGTTAGGGGCTCACTTTAGGGGGTTATAGATTTAATATAGCTGGCGGAGGGTACGGGAGCGACGGTTTAGGGGTTAATAACTTTATTAGGTTGCGGCGGGGTACGGGAGCAGCGGTTTAGGGGTTAATAACTTCTTTTATTGTTAGGCTAGTGAGGGGGGATAGCGGATAGAGGGTTAGATGTGTCGGGCTATGTTTAGGAGGCGTGTTAGACAGTGCGGGTGATTTAGACTTTAGTCAGGTTTTGTAGGCGCCGGCAGTTTCTAACGTGGCGCAAGTCACTGGCGACTCCAAAAATCTGTACTTACGCAGATTTCTGGACATCGCTGGTTTGTGAGACTTGCGCCACTTTAGCAAGTGACGGCGCCGCATATTGGATGGCTCGAGTTGCGAGCTGAAACTGCGGGCGACGCGGGTTCCCTCGCTTGCGCCGCAAACTGCGATCTATATCGGATCGCGCCCCTGATCTCTCCCTGTGTAGCACTTTGTATAATGCTGACCTCTCCCTGTGTAGCACTGTGTATACTGTTGACCTCTCCCTGTGTAGCGCTGTGTATACTGCTGACCTCTCCCTGTGTAGCACTATGTATGCTGCTGATCTCTCCCTGTGTAGCGCTTTGTATACTGCTGACTTCTCCCTGTGTAGCGCTGTGTATAATGCTGACCTCTCCCTGTGTAGTGCTGTGTATACTGCTGACCTCGGGGATATATAATTAGTTTGCAGTGCGACTGGAGTAGCTCTGGATCAGATAAACTCAGTCTAAATCTTGCCTAGTAATATGATAATTGCATGAGTAATATGATAATTGCTTGAGTAATATGATAGTTGCATGAAACTATGTTAAAAATGTAGGTTACTAGAAGTGTAATAATTTCATTGAGTGATATAAAAGACAGATATCTGATTTGAGTAAATATTATATAGGATTTTATTCAGAGTAACTCTATATAGACATACATTCGTTAAGACAATTAAAAGATGGTACTAACCTATTTGAACCGGATCCGGTGTTAAAATGATTAAAAAACTGTGATCAATATATCTTTTTCTAAAAGTAATACTGTGTTCCTAGAAATACATATGTTGTATTTTTTAGCTTCTTACATATATAGAGACTAGAGCGCAAACGAGACTATTAGTTGATATGAGGAATAATGCATATAATATGTATACTTATACAATAAAATATATTTATACAATAAAAATGGAATAGAAAATTATGCAAAAGCGCATTTGCCCGGGGCTTATTGCTTAAAATTTAAACGGTACCTTTAAAAATAGCAGAAATGATCAAGTCTGTCTGTGTACTATACCAGTATAGTTATTCTGTGGATCGTGTCTGTTGTGGCAAACTTTTTGATCCTGGAAGCCCACCAGGGGGTCTCATGAAATAGTATCCAAAGTATAAGCAAAGCAACAGTGTTACTTTAATTGTAATCCTTTTTTCTTGAAATGTGAAGGTTACGATCTTCTGTATCCTTTGTTGGAGGACCCACCAGGGGGTCTTGCACAGTCCTTCAGGTGTATTTTATTGTTCAAAATACAATTTTCTCCTTTTTCTTGCCAATTTCTTAGCTAGATGTTGTCCGACTTTGTTCTCTTTTCACCTTTGTTGAGCGGTTAGTCACAGAAGTTTTCACAAGTATCAAACGGTGGAGTGTTTTGAACTCTTGATTTTTGTGGGTCCCTTTATATGTCAGTTAGCGGGACAAAGAAGAAGGGGGGTACCGGAGGATTCACACTTTAACAGAGATCTGACTTGTTTTCAGCTATCTCCTTGTTAACGGTCCTCTTTCTTTGTACCTTTCGTAATTTTTTCCGGTTGCGGTTCTATGTTCTTATCTTTAGTGTAGAGCTGCTGGATGTATTCTTGTTTAGATGAACAAGCTGGAAAAAAGGATCCTGGGTCTCTGGAGCAGTACGTTTGGACGCGTTTCGGCTGTCACCTGCAGCCTTTTTCATACATAATGCTCCATTGCGGTTTGGCGGTCTTATTTAAACCTCCAGTCTATTCTCCCATTGGTTGATATTTACTTTGTTGTTGTCTCAGTTTAGATACCTTTGATTCTTTATAGGAACAATTGTTTGATATATCTTGGCCTTATTTTTATGATAAATTTGAACTTAATAACATGAAAATTAGATAATATGAGAAAATATGAGAAAATTATGGGACAAAAAACGATGTATATGTCTGGGAATAAATTAAATTAAACCGTTATTACCAGATGAAGATATTTGTCAATCATATGTTTATAGTACCAAAATTAAAAAAAATTCAAATTTTATTTTATCCAATTTTATGAATTTTTAAGATCAAATTCGTTAAATCAGTTTAATTAAATTCATTTTATTACACTTCTAGTTCGTGAATGATTAGTGGATTTGATTACTTTATGTTGTCTTATGTCTGGATACTGGGCTAAATGTAGAAGTTAAAATATAATGTCTTTGTCTGGCACTATGTGTGTCTGTAATCAACAGATAAATCAAATTTTAGTCAATAGTGGATATGAGTACATATAATATATTCAATAAATTAGGATTTCATGTATATTTAGAGCGAATTGGTTAGATTGATTAGATTCGTTTTACACTTCTTGCTTTTAAAGTGTTAATTGACTTCATTGTCTTTGGTTGACTTGTGTCTGATATTTATGTTAGAATTGAGGATTTTAGTCTCCACTCGAGTTGTGGATATTTAGCTTAATATTTCAGGAAAGGTGTAATGCTGAAATCAATATTCAATCCTTTCGGTGCCTTTGTCTCTAGTTCATAGATCCACTTATACTCTAATTTTAATAACTCGTTCTCTATATCACCTCCTCTCCAGTTTTGATTTATTTTATCTATTGCAACATATTTGAATTTCTTTAAGTCGCAATTGTTACATTTTAAGAAATGTTGTGGTACAGGGAGATCCTTATTTCTATCCTCTTCTGCGTTCTCTATAGATAGTATATGTTCCCTCACTCGCTCCCTAACAGGTCTGGTGGATTCTCCTATGTACTGTTTTCCACAAAAACATTCAAGCAGGTAGATTATATTTTTGTCTGTACACCGGATTTGATGTTTTATGTTGTATTCTTTTCCGGTGACATTGGATTTAAATTTCTTTCTCTTTTCTGAATGTCTGCAAGACTTGCAGGCAAAACATGGAAAAAAAAACTTTTATTTCATTGCCTTTAAGGTCTCTGTCTGGTTTCTTTTTCTTTTTTAGGTCAGTGGGTGCTAGTTTGGTTTTTAAGTTATTAGCTCTTCTGTAGATGATTTCAGGTTTTTCACCTATTTGGTCTTTTAATTTTTCATCTAATTTAAGTATACTCCAATGTTTTTTTATAATTTTTTCAATTTTCTTATGATCTTGATTATATTGGGTTATAAATGGCAATTTTGGTTTTTCTTTCTTTGTGCCAATATTTTGTTTGTAAATTATTTCATTTCTATCTCCGTTTTTTATTACTTCTATTTGTTTGTCTATAGTTTCACTTTTATAGCCTCTTTCTATAAATTTCTTTTTTAATAGTTTTGATTGTTCTATATAATCTTCTTCCTATGTGCAATTCTTTCTGATTCTTAATAATTGCCCTTTAGGGATATTATTTTTCCATTTACTATGGTGGCAGCTTTCTGCATGGATATAGTTGTTACTATCTACTGTTTTAAAGTGTGTTTTACTCTTGATTTGGTTATTATCAATATAAATTTCTAAATCAAGAAAGATGATTTTTTCATTACTGATTTCATACGTAAATTTTAATTTTTTTTTTATTGTTATTCATTTTGTTATAGAATTCCTCAAAACTTGACTTTTCCCCTTTCCAAATCATTAAGATATCATCTATATATCTTTTGAAGCATACCAGGTTCGCTCCCAATTGAGTATTGGTTAGAAATTCTGTTTCCCATAGCCCCATAAATAGGTTAGCGTAACTGGGAGCGAACCTGGTGCCCATTGCGGTTCTGCAGATTTGATTATAGAAGTTTCCTTCAAAGAAAAAATAGTTATGGGTTAAAATATATTTTATGCTTTCTAGTATGAAATCTTTTTGTATTAATGACATTTCTTTATCACTACTCAGATACTGGTCAACTGCTTGTAATCCATCTATATGTTTAATGCAAGTGTATAATGAAGAGACATCACATGTTATAAGCCACATTTCTTCGGTCCATATTATATCCTTTATTAATTTTATTACATGTGTGGAGTCTTTTATATAGCTTTCTAGATTTATAACATGTTTCTGAAGGTATTTGTCAACATATTCGGAAAGGTTAGACCTCTCCCTGTGTAGCGCTGTGTATACTGCTGACCTCTCCCTGTGTAGCACTATGTATACTGCTGACCTCTCCCTGTGTAGCGCTGTGTATACTGCTGACCTCTCTCTGTGTAGCACTGTGTTTACTGCTGACCTCTCCCTGTGCAGCACTATGTATACTGCTGACCTCTCCCTGTGTAGCACTGTGTATAATGCTGACCTCTCCCTGTGCAGCACTATGTATACTGCTGACCTCTCCCTGTGTAGCACTGTGTATAATGCTGACCTCTCCTTGTTTAGCACTATGTATACTGTTGACCTCTTCCTGTGTAGCACTGTGTATACTGCTGACCTCTCCCTGTGTAGCACTTTGTATACTGCTGACCTCTCCCTGTGTAGCACTTTGTATACTGCTGACCTCTCCCTGTGTAGCACTTTGTATACTGCTGACATCTCCCTGTGTAGCGCTGTGTATACTGCTGACCTCTCTCTGTGTAGCACTGTGTTTACTGCTGAACTCTCCCTGTGCAGCACTATGTATACTGCTGATCTCTCCCTGTGTAGCACTGTGTATAATGCTGACCTCTCTCTGTTTAGCACTATGTATACTGTTGACCTCTTCCTGTGTAGCACTGTGTATACTGCTGACCTCTCCCTGTGTTGTGTTGTGTATAAAGCTGACCTCTCCCTGTGTAGCACTATTTATACTGCTGATCTCTCCCTGTGTAGCACTATGTATACTGCTGACCTCTCCCTGTGCAGCACTATGTATACTGCTGACCTCTCCCTGTGTAGCACTGTGTATAATGCTGACCTCTCTCTGTGTAGCACTATGTTTACTGCTGACCTCTCCCTGTGCAGCACTATGTATACTGCTGACCTCTCCCTGTGTAGCACTGTGTATAATGCTGACCTCTCTCTGTGTAGCACTGTGTTTACTGCTGACCTCTCCCTGTGCAGCACTATGTATACTGCTGACCTCTCCCTGTGTAGCACTGTGTATAATGCTGACCTCTCCTTGTTAAGCACTATGTATACTGTTGACCTCTTCCTGTGTAGCGCTGTGTATACTGCTGACCTCTCTCTGTGTAGCACTGTGTATACTGCTGACCTCTCCCTGTGTAGCACTTTGTATACTGCTGACCTCTCCCTGTGTAGCACTTTGTATACTGCTGACCTCTCCCTGTGTAGCACTGTATATACTGCTGACCTCTCCCTGTGTAGCGCTGTGTATACTGCTGACCTCTCCCTGTGTAGCACTTTGTATACTGCTGACCTCTCCCTGTGTAGCACTATTTATACTGCTGATCTCTCCCTGTGTAGCGCTGTGTATACTGATGACCTCTCCCTGTGTAGTGCTGTGTATACTGCTGACCTCTCCCTGTGTAGCACTGGGTATACTGCTGACCTCTCCCTGTGTAGAACTATGTATACTGCTGATCTCTCCCTGTGTAGCACTTTGTATACTGCTGACCTCTCCCTGTGTAGCGCTGTGTATACTGCTGACTTCTCCCTGTGTAGCACTGTGTATACTGCTGACCTCTCCCTGTGTAGCACTATGTATACTGCTGATCTCTCCCTGTGTAGCGCTGTGTATAATGCTGACCTCTCCCTGTATAGCACTGTGTATACTGCTGATCACTCCCTGTGTAGCGCTGTCTATACTGCTGACTTCTCCCTGTGTAGCGCTGTGTATACTGCTGAAATCTCCCTGTGTAGCACTGTGTATACTGCTGACTTCTCCCTGTGTAGCGCTGTGTATAATGCTGACCTCTCCCTGTGTAGCGCTGTGTATACTTCTGACCTCTCCCTGTTTTGCACTTTATATACTGCTGACCTCTCCCTGTGTTGCACTTTATATACTGCTGACCTCTCCCTGTGTAGCATTTTGTATACTGCTGACCTCTCCCTATGTAGCGCTGTGTATACTGCTGACCTCTCCCTGTGTTGCACGTTATATACTGCTGACCTCTCCCTGTGTTGCACTATGTTAACTGCTGACCTCTCCCTGTGTAGCACTGTGCATACTGCTGACCTCTGGCGCTATATTAGCTGTGAAGCACTGAGTATGTTGCTGATCTAGGCCTCTGTAGTAGCTGTGTAGCACTGTGTATATGTTGACTTCGCCCTGTGTAGTAGCTGTGTAGCACTGTGTATACTGCTGACCTTTGCCGCTATATTAGCTGTGAAGCACTGTGTATGCTGCTGACCTTTGCCGCTATATTAGCTGTGTAGCGCTGTGTATACTGCTGACCTCTCCCTGTGTTGCACTTTATATACTGCTGACCTCTCCCTGTGTAGCACTAAGTATATTGCTGACCTCTTCCTGTGTAGCACTGTGTATACTGCTGACCTCTCCCTGTGTAGTGCTCCATATACTGTTGACCTCTCCCTGTGTAGCACTGTGTATACTGCTGACCTCTGCCTCTATATTAACTGTGAAACACTGTGTATGCTGCTGATCTAGGCCTCTGTAGTAGCTGTGTAGCACTGTGTATACTGCTGACTTCACCCTGTGTAGTAGCTGTGTAGCACTGTGTATACTGCTGACCTCTCTCTGTATTACCTGTGTAGCAGGCAGGAGGAAACTGCAATTCAATGGCACTAGGAGACTGAAGATTCACACTCACAGTCAAAAAAGTGATGATTTACAATTTTTTCAATACTGTTACAAGAAATATGATTGGTGGCACTAATTGGCTAGTGGGCCTGGCACACAGGCTGGCAGGCAGGAGGAAAGTGCAATTCAATGGCACGAGCAAACTGATGAATCACAATCTAACAATTTTTAATTTTAAATATTAACAATACTGTTACAACAACTATGATTGGTGTAACTAGTTGGCAAGTGGGCCTGGCACACAGGCTGACAGGCAGGAGGAAACTGCAATTCAATGGCACTAGGAGACTGAAGATTCACACTCACAGTCAAAAAAGTGATGATTTACAATTTTTTCAATACTGTTACAAGAAATATGATTGGTGGCACTAATTGGCTAGTGGGTCTGGCACACAGGCTGGCAGGCAGGAGGAAAGTGCAATTCAATGGCACGAGCAAAATAATGATTCACAATCTAACCATTTTTAATTTTAAATATTAACAATACTGTTACAACAACTATGATTGGTGTAACTAGTTGGCAAGTGGGCCTGGCACACAGGCTGACAGGCAGGAGGAAACTGCAATTCAATGGCACTAGGAGACTGAAGATTCACAGTCAAAAAAGTTATGATTTAAAAAAAATTCTATACTGTTACAAGAAATATGATTGGTGGCTCTAGTGGCTAGTGGGCCTGGCACACACGCTGGCAGGCAGGAGGAAAGTGCAATTCAATGGCACGAGTAAACTGATGATTCACAATCTAACAATTTTTAATTTTAAATATTAACAATACTGTTACAAAAATTATGATTGGTGTAACTAGTTGGCAAGTCGGCCTGGCACACAGGCTGGCAGGCAGGAGGAAACTGCAATTCAATGGCACTAGGAGACTGAAGATTCACAGTCCAAACAGTTATGATTTAAAAAAATGTCAATACTTTTACAAAAAATATGATTGGTGGCACTAGTTGGATAGTGGGCCTGGCACACACACTGGCAGGCAGAAGGAAACTGCAATTCAATGGCACTAGGAGACTGAAGATTCACAGTCAAAAAAGTTATGATTTAAAATATTTTCAATACTGTTACAACAAATATGATTGGTGGCAGTAGTTGGCTAGTGGGCCTGGCACACACGCTGGCAGGCAGGAGGAAACTGCAATTCAATGGCACTAGGAGACTGAAGATTCACAGTCAAAAAAGTTATGATTTAAAAAATATTCTATACTGTTACAAGAAATATGATTGGTGGCTCTAGTGGCTAGTGGGCCTGGCACACACGCTGGCAGGCAGGAGGAAAGTGCAATTCAATGGCACAAGCAAACTGATGATTCACAATCTAACAATTTTTAATTTTAAATATTAACATTACTGTTACAAAAATTATGATTGGAGTAACTAGTTGGCAAGTCGGCCTGGCACACAGGCTGGCAGGCAGGAGGAAACTGCAATTCAATGGCACTAGGAGACTGAAGATTCACAGTAAAAAAAGTTATGATTTAAAAAAAATTCAATACTGTGACAAAAATATTATGATTGGTGGCACTAGTTGGATAGTGGGCCTGGCACACACGCTGACAGGCAGGAGGAAACTGCAATTCAATGGCACTAGCAAACTGATGATTCACAATCTAACAATTTTTAATTTTAAATATTAACAATACTGTTACAACAAATATGATTGGTGTAACTAGTTGGCAAGTGGGCCTGGCACAAAGGCTGGCAGGCAGGAGGAAACTGCAATTCAATGGCACTAGGACACTGAAGATTCACAGTCCAAACAGTTATGATTTTAAAAAAATTCATTAATGTTACAACTAATATGATTGGTGGCACTAGTTGGCTAGTGGGCCTGGCACACATGCTGGCAGGCAGGAGGAAGCTGCTATTCAATGGCACTAGCAAACTGATGATTCAAAATCTAACAATTTTTAATTTTAAATATTAACAATACTGTTACAACAAATATGATTATTGTAACTAGTTGGCAAGTGGGCCTGGCACACAGGCTGGCAGGCAGGAGGAAACTGCAATTCAATGGCACTAGGAGACTGAAGATTCACAGTGAAAAAAGTTATAATTTTAAATTTTTTCAATACTGTTACAAAAAATATGATTGTTGGCACTAGTTGGCTAGTGGGCCTGGCACAAACGCTGGCAGGCAGGAGGAAACTGCAATTCAATGGCACGAGCAAACTGATGATTCACAATCTAGCAATTTTTTATTTTAAATATTAACAATACTGTTACAACAAATATGATTGGTGTAACTAGTTGTCAAGTGGGCCTGGCACACAGGCTGGCAGGCAGGAGGAAACTGCAATTGAATGGCACTAGGAGACTGAAGATTCACAGTCCAAAAAGTTATGATTTAAAAAAAATTCAATACAGTTACAGGAAATATGATTGTTGGCACTAGTTGGCTAGTGGGCTTGGCACACACGCTGGCAGGCAGTAGGAAACTGCAATTCAATAGCACTAACAAACTGATGATTCACAATCTAAGATTTTTTTTTTAAATATTAACAATACTGTTACAACAAATATGATTGGTGTAACTAGTTGGCAAGTGGGCCTGGCACACAGGCTGGCAGGCTGGAGGAAACTGTAATTCAATGGCACTAGGAGACTGAAGATTCACAGTCAAAAAAATAATGATTTACATTTTTTTCAATACTGTTAGAAGAAATATGATTGGTGGCACTAATTGGCTAGTGGGCCTGGCACACAGGCTGGCAGGCAGGAGGAAAGTGCAATTCAATGGCACGAGCAAAATGATGATTCACAATCTAACAATTTTTAATTTTAAATATTAACAATACTGTTACAACAACTATGATTGGTGTAACTAGTTGGCAAGTGGGCCTGGCACACAGGCTGGCAGGCAGGAGGAAACTGCAATTCAATGGCACTAGGAGACTGAAGATTCACAGTCCAAAAAGTTATGATTTCAATTTTTTTCAATACAGTTACAGGAAATATGATTGTTTGCACTAGTTGGCTAGTGGGCCTGGCACACACGCTGGCAGGCAGGAGGAAACTGCAATTCAATGGCACTAGCAAACTGATGATTCACAATCTAAGATTTTTTTTTTTTTTAAATATTAACAATACTGTTACAACAAATATGATTGGTGTAACTAGTTGGCAAGTGGGCCTGGCACACAGGCTGGCAGGCAGGAGGAAAGTGCAATTCAATGGCACGAGCAAACTGATGATTCACAATCTAACAATTGTTAATTTTAAATATTAACAATACTGTTACAACAACTATGATTGGTGTAACTAGTTGGCAAGTGGGCCTGGCACACAGGCTGGCAGGCAGGAGAAAACTGCAATTGAATGGCACTAGGAGACTGAAGAATCACAGTCCAAAAAGTTATGATTTAAAAAAAATTCTATACAGTTACAAGAAATATGATTGTTGGCACTAGTTGGCTAGTGGGCCTGGCACACACGCTGGCAGGCAGGAGGAAAGTGCAATTCAATGGCACGAGCAAACTGATGATTCACAATCTAAGATTTTTTTTTAAAGTATTAACAATACTGTTACAACAAATATGATTGGTGTAACTAGTTGGCAAGTGGGCCTGGCACACAGGCTGGCAGGCAGGAGGAAACTGCAATTCAATGGCACTAGGAGACTGAAGATTCACAGTCAAAAAATTATGATTTACAATTTTTTCAATACTGTTACAAGAAATATAATTGGTGGCACTAATTGGCTAGTGGGCCTGACACACAGGTTGGCAGGCAGGAGGAAAGTGCAATTCAATGGCACGAGCAAACTGATGATTCATAATCTAACAATTTTTAATTTTAAATATTAACAATACTGTTACAACAACTATGATTTTTGTAACTAGTTGGCAAGTGGGCCTGACACACAGGCTGGCAGGCAGGAGGAAACTGCAATTCAATGGCACTAGGAGACTGAAGAATCACAGTCTAAAAAGTTATGATTTACAATTTTTTCAATACTGTTACAAGAAATATAATTGCTGCCACTAATTGGCTAGTGGGCCTGGCACACAGGCTGGCAGGTAGGAGGAAACTGCAATTCAATGGCACGAGCAAACTGATGATTCACAATCTAAGAATTTTTAATTTTAAATATTAACAATACTGTTACAACAAATATGATTGGTGTAACTAGTTGGCAAGTCGGCCTGGCACACAGGCTGGCAGGCTGGAGGAAACTGCAATTCAATGGCACTAGTAGACTGAAGATTCACACTCACAGTCAAAAAAGTGATGATTTACATTTTTTTCAATACTGTTACAAGAAATAGGATTGGTGGCACTAATTGGCTAGGGGGCCTGGCACACAGGCTGGCAGGCAGGAGGAAAGTGCAATTCAATGGCACGATCAAACTGATGATTCACAATCTAACAATTTTTAATTTTAAATATTAACAATACTGTTACAACAAATATGATTGGTTTAACTAGTTGGCAAGTGGGCCTGGCACACAGGCTGGCAGGCAGGAGGAAACTGCAATTCAATGGCACTAGGAGACTGAAGCTTCACAGTCAAAAAAGTTAAGATTTAAATTTTTTTCAATACTGTTACAAGAAATATGATTGGTGGCACTAGTTGGCTAGTGGGCCTGGCACACACGCTGGCAGGCAGGAGGAAACTGCAATTCAATGGCACGAGCAAACTGATTATTCACATTCTAACAATTTTTTATTTTAAATATTAACAATACTGTTACAACAAATGTGATTGTGTAACTAGTTGGCAAGTGGGCCTGGCACACAGGCTGGCAGGCAGGAGGTAACTGCAATTCAATGGCACTAGGAGACTGAAGATTCACAGTAAAAAAAGTTATGATTTGAAAAAATTTCAATACAGTTACAAGAAATATGATTGTTGGCACTAGTTGGCTAGTGGGCCTGGCACACACACTGGCAGGCAGGAGGAAACTGCAATTCAATGGCACTAGCAAACTGGTGATTCACAATCTAAGAATTTTTTATTTTAAATATTAACAATACTGTTACAACAAATATGATTGGTGTATCTAGTTGGCAAGTGGGCCTGGCACACAGGCTGGCAGGCAGGAGGAAACTGCAATTCAAATGGCACTAGGAGACTAAAGATTCACAGTCCAAACAGTCATGATTTAAAAAAAATTACTAGCAAACTGGTGATTCACAATCTAAGAATTTTTTATTTTAAATATTAACAATACTGTTACAACAAATATGATTGGTGTATCTAGTTGGCAAGTGGGCCTGGCACACAGGCTGGCAGGCAGGAGGTAACTGCAATTCAATGGCACTAGCAAACTGGTGATTCACAGTCAAAAAAGTTATGATTTACAATGTTTTCAATACTGTTACAAGAAATATGATTGGTGGCACTAATTGGCTAGTGGGCCTGGCACACACGCTGGCAGGCAGGAGGAAAGTGCAATTCAATGGCACGAGCAAACTGATGATTCACAATCAAACAATTTTCAATTTTAAATATTAACAATACTGTTACAACAAATATGATTGGTGTAACTAGCTGGCAAGTGGGCCTGGCACACAGGCTGGCAGGCGGGAGGTAACTGCAATTCAATGGCACTAGGAGACTGAAGAGTCACAGTCAAAAAAGTTATGATTTAAAAAAATTTCAATACAGTTACAAGAAATATGATTGTTGGCACTAGTTTTTCTAGTGGGCCTGGCACACACGCTGGCAGGCAGGAGGAAAATGCAATTCAATGGCACTAGCAAACTGGTGATTCACAATCTAAGAATTTTTTATTTTAAATATTAACAATACTGTTACAAAAATTATGATTGGTGTAACTAGTTGGCAAGTCGGCCTGGCACACAGGCTGGCAGGCAAGAGGAAACTGCAATTCAATGGCACTAGGAGACTAAAGATTCACAGTCCAAACAGTTATGATTTAAAAAAAATTCAATACTGTGACAAAAAATATGATTGGTGGCACTAGTTGGATAGTGGGCCTGGCACACACCCTGGCAGGCAGGAGGAAACTGCAATTCAATGGCACGAGCAAACTGATGATTCACAATCTAACAATTTTTAATTTTAAATATTAACAATACTGTTACAACAAATATGATTGGTGTAACTAGTTGGCAACTGGGCCTGGCACACAGGCTGGCAGGCAGGAGGAAACTGCAATTCAATGGCACTAGGAGACTGAAGATTCACAGTCAAAAAAGTTATGATTTAAAAAAAATTCAATAATGTTACAACTAATATGATTGGTGGCACTAGTTGGCTAGTGGGCCTGGCACACATGCTGGCAGGCAGGAGGAAACTGCTATTCAATGGCACTAGCAAGCTGATGATTCAAAATCTAACAATTTTTAATTTTAAATATTAACAATACTGTTACAACAAATATTATTGGTGTAACTAGTTGGCAAGTGGGCCTGGCAAACAGGCTGGCAGGCAGGAGGAAACTGCAATTCAATGGCACTAGGAGACTGAAGATTCACAGTCAAAAAAGTTATGATTTAAAAAAATTTCAATACTGTTACAAAAAATATGATTGGTGGCACTAGTTGGCTAGTGGGCCTGGCACACAGGCTGGCAGGCAGGGGGAAACTGCAATTCAATGGCACGAGCAAACTGATGATTCACAATCTAGCATTTTTTTAATTTAAATATTAACAATACTGTTACAACAAATATGATTGGTGTAACTAGTTGGCAAGTGGGCCTGGCACACACGCTGGCAGGCAGGCAACTGCAATTAAATAACAATATCAGAATGATGTAACAGTTTGTTTTTAAAAAAGTTACAAAAATGTTACAACAGATAGGAGTAATGGCACTCAGGATAGAACTAGGCACAGTATGTGCTGGCAGCCTGACACACAGGCTGGCACTAGTGGTGGCAGGCTGGCCTGTGAACTAATATTAAATAACACTCGAAAAGTGAAGTAATTTTTTTTTTTTACAAATTTTAATGTTATGTTACAACAGATAGGAGTCGTGGACTGGCACTGAGGATGGAAGTAGGCACAGTATATGCTGGCAGCCTGACACACAGGCTGGCACTAATGGCAGCCTGGCTGGCCTGGCAACTAAAATTTAATAACACTAGAAGAGGACTGATGTTAAAAAAAATTTACATAAAATTTACACTAATGTTGTTACACCAGATATAAGTGGTGGAAAAAAAAAAAATTAATCTGTGTAACACTATATGATGTGGGCCAGAAACACACAGGCCTGAGGAAAAAGAAATTAAATTACACTAGCAGCAAGATGATTTAAAAAAAAAAAAAAAGAGTCGTGGCTGGTAGGTAGGGCAGCAATTTACCACAGTATGCTGTGTAAGTGAGAAACACACAGGCCTGATAGAAAATTAAATTAGATTACACTAGCAAAATAATTTAAAAGTTTTTCTTTTAAATTTAAAATAATGTTAAGCAGATATGAGTGGTGGCACTGGCTGGCTGCTACGTAGGGCAGCAATTAACAACAGTATGCTCTGTAAGTCAGATACACACAGGCCTGATAGAAAATAAAATTAGATTACACTAGCAAAATGATTTAAAGATTTTTTTTTTATTTAAAGAAAAAGGTTAAGCACATATGAGTCGTGGCTGATAGCCTTGGAAGGGCAGCAATTAAAAACAGTAGGCTCTGTAAGTCAGATACACACAGGCCTGATAGAAAATAAAATTAGATTACACTAGCAAAATGATTTAAAGTTTTTTTTTTTTATTTAAAGAAAAAGGTTAAGCACATATGAGTCGTGGCTGCTAGCCTTGGTAAGGCAGCAATTAACCACAGTAGGCTCTGTAAGTCAGATACACACAGGCCTGATAGAAAATAAAATTAGATTACACTAGCAAAATGATTTAAAAAATTTTGTTAGGCAGATATCAGTGGTGGCACTAATCACAGCATATGCTGTGAGCCTCACACACAGGCTGAAAGCCAGGCAAATGCAAATAAAAATACAAAGAAAAAAAAAATGACTGAAGTTATAGCCCTAAAAAGGGCTTTTTGGGGTGCTGTCCTTGCAGCAGAGATGAGATGAGTCCTTCAGGACTGTAGTGGACACTAAATACACTAGCCTAGCTATCTATTTCCCTATAATAGCAACAGCAGCAACACAAAAGGTCCTCTCACTAACAAAGCAAGGTCGTAATGAGTCTAAAATGGCTGCTGCCAAGAAGCTGGAAGGGTCTGTGAAGGAGTGTCTGATGGTGATTGGCTCTAATGTGTCAGAAGGCTGTGACATACAGGGTCAAAGTTTCCTCAATAATGACACATAGGGGGCGGATCGAACATCGCATATGTTCGCCCGCATCGGCGAACGCGAACAAGCTATGTTCGTCGGGAACTGTTCTCTGGCGAACAGTTCGCGACATCACTACTGCTGACCTCTGCCTCTGTATTAGCTGTGTAGCACTGTGTATACTGCTGACCTCTGCCTCTATATTAGCTGTGTAGCACTGTGTATACTGCTGGCCTCTCCCTCTGTATTAGCTGTGTAGCACTGTGTATACTGCTGACCTCTCCCTCTGTATTAGCTGTTTAACACTGTGTATACTGCTGACCTCTGCCTCTGTATTAGCTGTTTAGCAATGTGTATACTGCTGACCTCTCCCCCTGTATTAGCTGTGTAGCACTGTGTATACTGCTGACCTCTGCCTCTGTATTAGCTGTGTAGCACTGTGTATACTGCTGACCTCTGCCTCTATATTAGCTGTGTAGCACTGTGTATACTGCTGGCCTCTCCCTCTGTATTAGCTGTGTAGCACTGTGTATACTGCTGACCTCTCCCTCTGTATTAGCTGTTTAACACTGTGTATACTGCTGACCTCTGCCTCTGTATTAGCTGTTTAGCAATGTGTATACTGCTGACCTCTCCCCCTGTATTAGCTGTGTAGCACTGTGTATACTGCTGACCTCTGCCTCTATATTAGCTGTGTAGCACTGTGTATACTGCTGACATCTGCCTCTATATTAGTTGTTTAGCACTGTGTATACTGCTGACATCTGCCTCTATATTAGTTGTTTTAGCACTGTGTATAGTGCTGGCCTCTGCCTCTATATTAGCTGTGTAGCACTGTGTATACTGCTGACATCTGCCTCTATATTAGTTGTTTAGCACTGTGTATACTGCTGGCCTCT
Organism: Bombina bombina; assembly: GCF_027579735.1. Classification (NCBI taxonomy): domain Eukaryota; kingdom Metazoa; phylum Chordata; class Amphibia; order Anura; family Bombinatoridae; genus Bombina; species Bombina bombina. Next base: position 267,119,347 of record NC_069507.1, on the reverse strand, counting down.
GTCTCTATATTAGCTGTTTAGCACTGTGTATACTGCTGGCCTCTGTCTCTATATTAGCTGGGTAGCACTGTGTATACTGCTGACATCTGCCACTATATTAGTTGTTTAGCACTGTGTATACTGCTGGCCTCTGTCTCTATATTAGCTGTTTAGCACTGTGTATACTGCTGGCCTCTGTCTCTATATTAGCTGTTTAGCACTGTGTATACTGCTGACATCTGCCCCTATATTAGTTGTGTAGCACTGTAAATACTGCTGACCTCTCCCTCTATATTAGCTGTGTAGCACTGTGTATACTGCTGACCTCTCCCTCTAATAGCTGTGTAGCACTGTGTATACTGCTGACCTCTCCCTCTATATTAGCTGTGTAGCACTGTTTATACTGCTGACCTCTCCCTCTAATAGCTGTGTAGCACTGTGTATACTGCTGACATCTGCCTCTATATTAGCTGTGTAGCACTGTGTATACTGCTTACCTCTGCCTCTATATTAGCTGTGTAGCGCTGTGTATACTGCTGACCTCTCCCTCTGTATTAGCTATGTAGCACTGTGTATACCACTGACCTCTCCCTCTAATAGCTGTGTAGCACTGTTTATACTGCTGACCTCTCCCTCTAATAGCTGTGTAGCACTGTGTATACTGCTGACCTCTCCCTCTATATTAGCTGTGTAGCACTGTGTATACTGATGACCTCTCTCTCTGTATTAGCTGTATAGCACTGTGTACACTGCTGACCTCTCACTCTATATTAGCTGTGTAGCACTGTGTATACTGCTGACCTCTCCCTCTATATTAGCTGTGTAGCACTGTGTATACTGCTGACCTCTCCCTCTATATTAGCTGTGTAGCACTGTGTATACTGCTGACCTCTGCCTCTATATTAGCTGATTAGCACTGTGTATACTGCTGACCTCTCCCTCTATATTAGCTGTGTAGCACTGTGTATACTGCTGACCTCTCCCTCTATATTAGCTGTGTAGCATTGTGTATACTGCTGACCTCTCCCTCTATATTAGCTGTGTAGCACCGTGTATACTGCTGACCTCTGCCTCTATATTAGCTGTGTAGCACTGTGTATACTGCTGACCTCTCCCTCTAATAGCTGTGTAGCACTGTATATACTGCTGACCTCTCCCTCTATATTAGCTGTGTAGCACCACTGTGTATACTGCTGACCTCTCCCTCTATATTAGCTGTGTAGCACTGTGTATACTGCTGACCTCTCCATCTATATTAGCTGTGTAGCACTGTGTATAGTGCTGACCTCTGCCTCTGTAGTAGCTGTGTAGCACTGTGTATACTGCTGACCTCTGCAGCTATATTAGCTGTGTAGCACTGTGTATACTGCTGACCTCTGCCTCTATATTAGCTGTGTAGCACTGTTTATACTGCTGACCTCTCCCTCTAATAGCTATGTAGCACTGAGTATACTGCTGACCTCTCCCTCTGTATTAGCTCTGTAGCACTGTTTATACTGCTGGCCTCTGCCTCTATATTAGTTGTTTAGCACTGTGTATACTGCTGACATCTGCCTCTGTATTAGCTGTTTAGCACTGTGTATACTGCTGACCTCTGCCTCTATATTAGCTGTGTAGCACTGTGTATACTGCTGTCCTCTGCCTCTATATTAGCTGTGTAGCACTGTGTATACTGCTGGCCTCTGCCTCTATATTAGCTGTTTAGCATTGTGTATACTGCTGACCTCTGCCTCTATATTAGTTGTGTAGCACTGTGTATACTGCTGGCCTCTGCCTCTGTATTAGCTGTTTAGCACTGTGTATACAGCTGACCTCTGTCTCTATATTAGTTGTGTAGCACTGTGTATATTGCTGACCTCTGTCTCTATATTAGTTGTGTAGCACTGTGTATACTGCTGACCTCTGTCTCTATATTAGTTGTGTAGCACTGTGTATACAGCTGACTTCTGTCTCTATATTAGTTGTGTAGCACTGTGTATACTGCTGACCTCTCCCTCTATATTAGCTCTGTAGCACTGTGTATACTGCTGACCTCTGCCTCTATATTAGCTGTGTAGCACTGTGTATACTGCTGACATCTGCCTCTATATTAGCTGTGAAGCACTGTGTATACTGCTGACATCTGCCTCTATATTAGCTGTTTAGCACTGTGTATACTGCATACCTCTGCCTCTGTGTTAGCTGTGTAGCACTGTGTATACTGCTGACATCTGCCTCTATATTAGCTGTGTAGCACTGTGTATACTGCTGACATCTGCCTCTATATTAGCTGTGTAGCACTGTGTATACTGCTGACATCTGCCTCTATTTTAGCTGTGTAGCACTGTGTATACTGCTGACTTCTCTTTTGATACCTGCGGGTTCGTGTGACCATGGGAAGCTCCTCTGATTTTGTTGCTGAGCCCCAGGATGTGCCCCAGGACGTCTGTGTTTACTGCTGACCTCTCCCTAAATTAGCTGTGTAGCACTGTGTATACCGCTGACCTCTGCCTCTATATTAGCTGTGTAGCACTGTGTATACTGCTGACCTCTCCCTCCAATAGCTGTGTAGCACTGTGTTTACTGCTGACCTCTCCCTAAATTAGCGGTGTAGCACTGTGTATACTGCTGACCTCTGCCTCTATATTAGCTGTGTAGCACTGTGTATACTGCTGACCTCTCCCTCTAATAGCTGTGTAGCACTGTGTATATGGCTAACCTCTCTCTCTGTATTAGCTGTATAGCACTGTGTATACTGCTGACATCTGCCTCTATATTAGCTGTATAGCACTGTGTATACTGCTGACCTCTCCCTCTAATAGCTGTGTAGCACTGTGTATACTGCTGACATCTGCCTCTATATTAGCTGTGTAGCACTGTGTATACTGCTGACCTCTGCCTCTATATTAGCTGTGTAGCACTGTGTATACTGCTGACCTCTGCCTCTATATTAGCTGTGTAGCACTGTGTATACTGCTGACCTCTGCCTCTATTTTAGCTGTGTAGCACTGTGTATATGGCTGACTTCTCTTTTGATACCTGCAGGTTCGTGTGACCATGGGAAGCTCCTCTGATTTTGTTGCTGAGCCCCAGGATGTGCCCCAGGACGTCTGCATTTCCCTTGGAGAAAGAGCCTCCTATACCTGGACTCTGGTTCTTCAAAAATTAGGTGTTGATCTTCACAAACATGTTGTACCAGATCTCCTGTGTCTTGTCTATACTCCACTGGATCTCTAGTGTACCAGACCTCCTGTGTGTCCTGCTGCTCTGTCTATCCTCCACTGGATCTCTAGTGTGCCAGCCTCCTGTGTCCGGCTACTCTGTCTATCCTCCTCTGGATCTCTAGTGTGCCAGCCTCCTGTGTCCTGCTGCTCTGTCTATACTCCTCTGGATCTCTAGTGTGCCAGCCTCCTGTGTCCTGCTGCTCTGTCTGTCCTCCTCTGGATCTTTAGTGTGCCAGACCCTCCTGTGTGTCCTGCTGTTCTGTCTATCCTCCACTGGATCTCTAGTGTGCCAGACCCTCCTGTGTCCTGCTGCTCTGTCTATCCTCCACTGGATCTTTAGTGTGCCAGACCCTCCTGTGTGTCCTGCTGTTCTGTCTATCCTCCACTGGATCTCTAGTGTGCCAGACCCTCCTGTGTGTCCTGCTGTTCTGTCTATCCTCCACTGGATCTCTAGTGTGCCAGACCCTCCTGTGTCCTGCTGCTCTGTCTATCCTCACTGGATCTCTAGTGTGCCAGTCCTTCTGTGTGTCCTGCTGCTCTGTCTATCCTCCACTGGATCTCTAGTGTGCCAGACCCTCCTGTGTGTCCTGCTGCTCTGTCTATCCTTCACTGGATCTCTAGTGTGCCACACCCTCCTGTGTGTCCTGCTGCTCTGTCTATCCTCCACTGGATCTCTAGTGTGCCAGCCTCCTGTGTATCCTGCTGCTCTGTCTATCCTCCACTGGATCTCTAGTGTGCCAGCCCCTCCTGTGTGCTGCTGCTCTGTCTATCCTCCACTGGATCTCTAGTGTGCCAGCCCCTCCTGTGTGCTGCCGCTCTGTCTATCCTCCACTGGATCTCTAGTGTGCCAGACTCTTGTGTGTCCTGCTGCTCTGTCTATCATCCACTGGATCTATAGTGTGCCAGACCGTCCTGTGTCCTGCTGCTCTGTCTATCCTTCAATGGATCTCTGGTGTTCCAGACCCTCCTGTGTCCTGCTGCTCTGTGTATCCTCCCCTGGATTTCTAGTGTGCCAGATCCTCCTGTGTCCTGCTGCTCTGTCTCTCCTCCACTGGATCTCTATTCTGCCAGCCTTCTGTGTGTCCTGCTGCTCTGTTATCATCCACTGGATCTCTAGTGTGCCAGATCCTCATGTGTTCTGCTGCTCTTCCTGTCCTCCACTGGATCTCTAGTGTGCCAGCCTTCTGTGTGTCCTGCTGCTCTGCTATCCTCCACTGGATCTCTAGTGTGCCAGATCCTCCTGTGTACTGTTGCTCTGTTTGTCCTCCACTGGATCTCAACTGTTCCAGCTGTTATGGTATAACCCGGATATCAAGGGTTAATACCTGATGAACGATGCCCTGAATACGGGATCAGCAACACACAAACCCAGTTAATTCCCCCCAAACACGAGACCAAGCTCCATCTTGAGGGTAAAACAGAATGTGTTTTATTGAGGGCTATATGCCCAGTATTTATGCAGGTCTCCCACGCGGTTGACACTCCCTAGGAGACCAGATGGGGGATTGGGAGAGTATAGTACATTAGATAGAGGGAAGACGCCCTTTTACAGGATACAATAGAATTGTATTACTTAACCAAATAAACAATTAAACACAAGGAAACAATGGAGTCCTTCTTGGCACCTGGCAGTCTAATTAAACAAATTGAACGCTTATCACTTAAACTTAATTACAGTAAACAATAGCTGATGCCAGGAAACCTGTTTTCAGAAATTAGTTTCTCAAAGCTGAACAAAGTTAACCCTTCCAGTACTGACACAGGGGTCTTTCACACGGCTCCCTCCTGGTGGGACACTCCGGCAGACGCGGCTTGACCCTTTGGGACTAGGAGGTGGTAGGAATATCAGTTTGCCGGGACAATCCTTCTGCATTCCCGTTATGAGAGAGAATTCCTGTCCATATAAATAAGGGTTCAACTTCTTCAGTGCCCAGACCAGGGCTAAACAGTCCTTCAAATTTTTGTTTTCAGAGACACTTCTTTCCAGTTGGAGACAAATCTCATCGGCTTCTTTACAAGTTTTTTGTACCTGCTCTTTATAGGTATCCACAAGCCCTTCATACTGACGTAAGTTGCCCTTGAGTTGCTGCACCTCACTATGAGCCAGCGTCAGCTTTTTCTCCAGTGCCGCTAAGTTTGTCTTTACTGTTTCATGTTCCACTCTCAAGCTGGTGTTTTCTGCGGTCTGTCGGTGCAGCTTGTCTAGCAGGGATTCCCTTTCTAAAAACGCTTTTTCCTCTGCGCTGCTCTTCTCTCCCGCTAGCACCGTTACGTGATTGTTTAACATGACCATTTCATCCTCTACTTGACTCTTCTCCTTCATCACAGCATTGTAATGGGACTTCCACGTATCAATAGCGGATAGAGATTTACTGAGCTCAGCGTCCTGGGGCTTAGCAGCAGGTGGGTCGATCTCGGTGGCACGGATCTGGGCACGGGTAGTCACAGGGTTAACATCGGCGGGACCCATGGGAGCGTAGGCAGAAACAAGGGGGGCCAAGTCATTTCCAAGGAGAACATCAGCTGGTAAGTCCTTCATGACCCCTACATTCACATGTCTAGAGCCCACTCCCCAATCCAAATGTACCCTGGCAACAGGTAGGCGGAACACAGCGCCCCCTGCTACCCTCACAGCCACAGTGTCTCTGGTGTGCTGGTTCTCAGACACCAAGTTCTTTTGGAGCAAGGTCATGGTAGCACCAGTATCCCATAGCCCACTGACCTCCTTCCCATTCACTTTAATTAGTTGCCGGTGCTGTTGCCGGTTATCACGGTGGGCAGCTTGCACGGGGTCTGCTTCATGTAGGATGCCCCAGCATTTTTCCTCCTCTACGCAGTGGGCAGCAGGCTGAGGGTTACGTGGGTTTCCGCCGGCGGGTCTCCTCCAGGACTGTGCTTGGTTCGCTGTGTTTAGGGGACACTCTGGTCTTTTGTGCCCTAGTTGCTTACATCCAAAGCACCGAATAGGTTGTGAGTAGTCCCGTGAGTTGAACCGGGCTGTCTGAGGATAGTTTGTGGCTGGAGGCCGTGTGGTAGAGCGGTGCGCCAGGGGTTGGTAACTGGTAGCTGCTGGGGTGACTGTGGGTCGGTACTCCATTCTGGCAGGGGGCTTAGTGGTAGCAGTGTCCAGTTTGCGGGCATCCGTATACTCATCTGCCAGGCGAGCAGCTTCATGCAGGGTGGAGGGCAACCGACTCTCTAACTCCTGCTGATAACTTGTCAAAGCAATGTTCCAACAGGAATAGCTGCAGCACCTCTTCCCCAGATATGGATTGGCACCCCGCCATCCAGTGAGCTGCTGTGAGGTGCACCTTACATGCCCACTCAACGTAGGAATCTCCAGCTAGTTTAACAGTGTCTCTGAACCGCCTCCTGTATGCCTCCGGTGTAATTGCATACCTGGAGAGTAGCGCCTCTTTTACAGCATTGTAATCCCCGACTTCCTCATCCGGAATGGCCCGAAAAGCCTCGCTGGCCCAGCCGGATAATTTTCCGGATAATATCGTGACCCAGTCCTCTGCGGGTACCTTGTGTAGGGCACATTGCCTCTCAAAATCCGCAAGGTACCCATCAATCTCTCCTTCTGTTTCCAGGAAGTTTTTAAAAGCTGCAAAATGTACCTTTCTCTTTTCCACTGGGGTTGCTGTGACTTGGGCTGCTGCAGCACCGCTTTGGCGAAGTAGGTTGGCCTCCACGGCTGCTATGACCTGGTCGATATTTTTGGCAGATGGGTTGGGGCCATAATGTGCCAGTCTTATTTTAACCGTCCGGTCAAAGCTTGCTTCTTCGGGGGTTCTGTCTGATATGCTAGGCTCATTGGTTCCATTGGGCCCTGGTACTCCGTCCATCTCGGTCAGTATTTTAATAATCTCCCTCTTCCTGAGGTTACTGGCTTGTCGGCCCCGTTGTTCTAGCAGGTCTTTAAGGGTAGCTCTTTTCAGCCTTTCATACGGTACTCCCATTAGGTCCAGATGTGTAGTTGCTCTTCTGGGCGATGAGGACCATCCCGTCACTTGCCACCAGTTGTTATGGTATAACACGGATGTTACAAACTGCTATTTGTAACTGGCCCTTTAAATGGAAAATTGCCCTGCTTCCCTGGATTTTGGAGAAGCCTATTTGCCAGCCTCCTTCCTCATGACTATGGCCCCTGGAAGATTGTGCCCCTGAGAGCATATTAACTGTTATTGGGTGTGTATGGCCCTTTAAGAACCGTCTGGGGACATATTGTGACTTTGGTGAACAATGCCCCTTTAAGACTATGTCCCCAGACCTGTAAAATAGCTTGTCCCTGGCTTTCTCCCACTTGGTTCAGTGGATAGGGCTTGCTGAACCAAGTGCCACACAGGCAGAGTGTTCCACAGAGGGGGAGCACTATTGCAAAGGCATTGGTTTTCATTGTGTGCCATTAAGAGTTAATTTTGTTCAATTCTAAATACAAGTTTGCTGGGATCAGCTCTAATTAGGTTTAGTGATAAACCTTACCATTGTCTAATCAGACTGCTAGTGATAAGGTGGACTGCATTGTTTTATTGTGTGTAACTTGTTATCTGCTGAAGTAATGTTGTGGCCTGTCAAAGGGAGTGTCTCTCTATCTAATATCAAATGTGTGATGGGGGATTTTATGCCTCCCCCTGAGAGTGTCCTGTTTGCATGTAACCTCAATAAAAAGCAGGCTGTGTGTCCAGCACATCAGACCTATTCTGACCCTCTAACTTGCAGCTTTGACTCATGTTTGTAGGGGACATCTATATCACTACAGGGATTGCTATGCTCTTCATACTCCCTTAGCTACAGGGATTGCTACAGAAGGAAGAGGTTCACCTACTGGAGCCTGGTCGTAGGTCCAGGGCGCAGAGCAGATGGCGAGATACCAGCCCAGCAGCGGTGGTTCATACAGTCTGCATTACTGATGGTGGCTACGCAGTAGTTATAGTGTCTACGGTGCTGCTGCTCCTTTGGGGAGCGCTAGGAGCATCCTTTTCTACGGTCCAACTTCCAGCCAGCCTGGAGGCAACCGTAACATTTGGCGGCAGCGGTGGGATCGCGTCCTAGCGCAAGGAGCAGCACCACAACAGCACTGGTATTGTAGGAGAGTTATTGAGGGCAACGCTAGCCACTGCGCAGCGTCCCTACCTACAGCAGCATGGAGCTGACAAGACACTGGTCAGAACCCTGTGAAGAGCACCTCAACCTGATCCGTCGCTATGAGGGCGCTGATTTCGTTCCAGAGGTAAAGAGGCGGCTAGTCCAATATGGTCCAGACCCTGCGCAGGAGGTAGTCAGTCGAATCATCCGAAAATTGGCTACTGAGAACGAAGCGGCACGAGCCTTTGAGCGCCAACTGTGGAGTTTGGGGGTATGGACACCTGCTCTCCAGCGAGAAAATGAGTTACAGGGGGCAGAGACAGTTGGTCCTGTCCCCCAGCAGCAGAGGAATATGCAGGGAATTGTGAGCCCAGACTCCATTCCCCAGCGGCTGGAAGTATGTATGGGAGAGGAGCTTGTTACCCCCTCTCCCCAGCGGCAGCTTAACGCACCAGGGGGAGACAGTAAGCCCCACAACCGTGCAGATGGGACCGTGGTCTCTGCACTTACAGCACAGGGGGCAGAGACAGTTGCTCCTGTCCCCCAGCAGCAGAGTGAATTGCAGGGAATTGGGAGCCCAGACTCCATTCCCCAGCGGCAGGCTGAGTTACAGGGGGCAGAGACAGTTGGTCCTGTCCCCCAGCAGCAGAGGAATATGCAGGGAATTGGGAGCCCAGACTCCATTCCCCAGTGGCAGGCTGAGTTACAGGGGGCAGAGACAGTTGGTCCTGTCCCCCAGCAGCAGAGGAATATGCAGGGAATTGTGAGCCCAGACTCCATTCCCCAGCGGCTGGAAGTATGTATGGGAGAGGAGCTTGTTACCCCCTCTCCCCAGCGGCAGCTTAACGCACCAGGGGGAGACAGTAAGCCCCACAACCGTGCAGATGGGACCGTGGTCTCTGCACTTACAGCACAGGGGGCAGAGACAGTTGCTCCTGTCCCCCAGCAGCAGAGTGAATTGCAGGGAATTGGGAGCCCAGACTCCATTCCCCAGCGGCAGGCTGAGTTACAGGGGGCAGAGACAGTTGGTCCTGTCCCCCAGCAGCAGAGGAATATGCAGGGAATTGGGAGCCCAGACTCCATTCCCCAGCGGCAGGCTGAGTTACAGGGGGCAGAGACAGTTGGTCCTGTCCCCCAGCAGCAGAGTGAGATGCAGTGGATTGGGAGCCCAGTCTCCATTCTCCAGCTAACTCCTAACTTGGGCCCAGGGTTAACAGTGGAGATGTTAACCCCCACTGACCCCCACGTTCCCTTTGCCACCGGGCAGGACTATGCCCCAATGCCCCCAGCAGAAGAGCTGGCATTAGGACAGAGCGCTGCTGGCCTCTGCCCTACAGACCCCCTTGTTACAGGACTGGCCTGCAAACCCCTCACCCCAGCAGAAGCGCTGGCACCAGGGCAGAGTGCCGCTGGCCTCTGCCCCCCAAGTACCACCAGCTATTTGCCCAGCTGCGCCAGGAAGGCCGAGGATGCTACACTTTCATCCTACAACCTGGAACCTACAGGCCAGTACTACTTATTGTGGGGGGGCTACTTTGCTGCTAATGTTTATTTGTGGGTGGGTTACGAGACTAACTTAGGCACTGACCGACAGAAGGTCAGGTGCCTGGTTAGTCTCCCTCCAAAAGGGGAGATATGTTACAAACTGCTATTTGTAACTGGCCCTTTAAATGGAAAATTGCCCTGCTTCCCTGGATTTTGGAGAAGCCTATTTGCCAGCCTCCTTCCTCATGACTATGGCCCCTGGAAGATTGTGCCCCTGAGAGCATATTAACTGTTATTGGGTGTGTATGGCCCTTTAAGAACCGTCTGGGGACATATTGTGACTTTGGTGAACAATGCCCCTTTTAGACTATGTCCCCAGACCTGTAAAATAGTTTGTCCCTGGCTTTCTCCCACTTGGTTCAGTGGATAGGGCTTGCTGAACCAAGTGCCACACAGGCAGAGTGTTCCACAGAGGGGGAGCACTATTGCAAAGGCATTGGTTTTCATTGTGTGCCATTAAGAGTTAATTTTGTTCAATTCTAAATACAAGTTTGCTGGGATCAGCTCTAATTAGGTTTACTGATAAACCTTACCATTGTCTAATCAGACTGCTAGTGATAAGGTGGACTGCATTGTTTTATTGTGTGTAACTTGTTATCTGCTGAAGTAATGTTGTGGCCTGTCAAAGGGAGTGTCTCTCTATCTAATATCAAATGTGTGATGGGGGATTTTATGCCTCCCCCTGAGAGTGTCCTGTTTGCATGTAACCTCAATAAAAAGCAGGCTGTGTGTCCAGCACATCAGACCTGTTCTGACCCTCTAACTTGCAGATTTGACTCATGTTTGTAGGGGACAGCTATAATCACTACAGGGATTGCTGACTACGGTGTTGATGATTCTTTGGTGAGCTCTAGGAGCATCCTTTTATATGGTCCAACTTCCAGCCAGCCTGGAGGCAACCGTAACACCGGATATCAAGGGTTAATACCTGATGAAAGATGCCCTGCATACGGGATCAGCAACACACAAACCCAGTTAATTCCCCCCAAACACGAGACCAAGCTCCATCTTGAGGGTAAAACAGAATGTGTTTTATTGAGGGCTATATGCCCAGTATTTATGCAGGTCTCCCACCTGGTTGACACTCCCTAGGAGACCAGATGGGGGATTGGGAGAGTATAGTACATTAGATAGAGGGAAGACGCCCTTTTACAGGATACAATAGAATTGTATTACTTAACCAAATAAACAATTAAAAACAAGGAAACAATGGAGTCCTTCTTGGCACCTGGCAGTCTGATTAAACAAGGTGGACGCTTATCACTTAAACTTAATTACAGTAAACAGCAGCTGATGTCAGGAAACCTGTTTTCAGAAAATAGTTTCTCAAAGCTGAACAAAGTTAACCCTTCCAGTACTGACAGAGGGGTCTGTCACACCAGCCTCCTGTGTGACCTGCTGCTCTGCATATCCTCCACTGGATCTCTAATCTTCCAGCCTCCTGTGTGTCCTGCTGTTCTGTCTGTCCTCCACTGGATCTCAAGTGTGCCAGCCTCCTGTGTGTTCTGATGCTCTTTCTATCCTCCACTGGATCTCTAGTCTGCCAAACCTCCTGTTTGACCTGCTGCTCTGCATATCCTCTACTGGATCTCTAATGTTCCAGCATCCTGTGTGTCCTGCTGCTCTGTCTGTCCTCCACTGGATCTCTAGTGTGCCAGCCTCCTGTGTGCCCTGCTGCTCTGTCTGTCCTCCACTGGATCTCTTGTGTTCCAGCCTCCTGTGTGACCTGCTGCTCTGTATATCCTCCACTGGATCTCTAGTGTGCCAGCCTCCTGTGTGTCCTGCTGCTCTGTCTATCCTCCACTGGATCTCTAGTGTGCCAGCATCCTATGTGTCCTGCTGCTCTGTCTATCCTCCACTGGATCTCTAGTGTGCCAGCCTTCTATGTGTCCTGCTGCTCTGTCTATCTTCCAGTGGATCTCTAGTGTGCCAAACTTCTATATGTCCTGCTGCTCTGTCTGTCCTCCACTGCATCTCTAGTTTGCCAGCCTTCTGTGTGTCCTGCTGCTCTGTCTATCCTCCACTGGATCTCTAGTGTGCCAGACCCCCCTGTGTGTCCTGTTGCTCTGTATATCCTCCACTGGATCACTACTGTGCCAGACCTCCTGTGTATCCTGTTGCTCTGTCTGTCCTCCACTGGATCTCTAGTGTGCCAGACCCTCCTGTGTGTCCTGCTGCTCTGTCTATCCTCCACTGGATCTCTAGTGTACCAGACCCTCCTGTGTGTCCTGCTGCTCTGTCTATTCTCCACTGGATCTCTAGTGTGCCAGCCTCCTGTGTTCTGCTGATCTGTCTATCCTCTACTGGATCTCTAGTGTGCCAGACCATCCTGTGTGTCCTGCTGCTCTGTCTATCCTCCACTGGATCTATAGTGTCCCAGACCCTCCTGTGTCCTGCTGCTCTGTCTATCCTCCACTGGATCTCTAGTGTGCCAGACCCTCCTGTGCCCTGCTTCTCTGTCTGTCCTCCACTGGATCTCTAGTGTGCCAGACCCTCCTGTGTCCTGCTGCTCTGTCTATACTCAACTGGATCTCTAGTGTAGTGTGCCAGATCCTCCTGTGTTCTGCTGCTCTGTCTATCCTCCACTGGATCTTTAGTGTGCCAGACCCTCCTGTGTGTCCTGTTGCTCTGTCTGTCCTCCACTGGATCTCTAGTGTGCCAGACCCTCCTGTGTGTCCTGCTGCTCTGTCTATGATCCACTGGATCTCTAGTGTACCAGACCCTCCTGTGTGTCCTGCTGCTCTGTCTATCCTCCACTGGATCTCTAGTGTGCCAGACCCTCCTGTGTCCTGCTGATCTGTCTAACCTCTGCTGGATCTCTAGTGTGCCAGATCCTCATGGCACCCTCATGTGTGTCCTGCTGCTCTGTCTATCCTCCACTGGATCTATAGTGTGACAGACCCTTCTGTGTCCTGCTGCTCTGTCTATCCTCCACTGGATCTCTAGTGTGCCAGACCCTCCTGTGTCCTGCTTCTCTGTCTGTCCTCCACTGGATCTCTAGTGTGCCAGTGTTACAAACTGCTATTTGTAACTGGCCCTTTAAATGGAAAATTGCCCTGCTTCCCTGGATTGTGGAGAAGCCTATTTGCCAGCCTCCTTCCTCATGACTATGGCCCCTGGAAGATTGTGCCCCTGAAAACGTATTAACTTTTATTGGGTGTGTATGGCCCTTTAAGAACCGTCTGGGGACATATTGTGACTTTGGTGAACAATGTCTGTTACAGAAGCATTAGTTTTCCTTGTGTACCGTTAAGTGCTATGTGACAGACCCTTCGGCCAGAACTGAAAGAGTTAACTTTGTTCAGCTTTAAGAAGCTATTTTCTAAATACAAGTTTGCTGGCATCAGCTCTAATTAAGTTTAGTGATAAACATTCCCATTGTCTAATCACCTCCGGAGTCAGACTGCCAGTTGATAAGATGGGCTGCATTGTTTTCTTGTGTGTAACTTGTTATCTGCTGAAGTAATGTAATTCTATTGTGGCCTGTCAAAGGGCGTTGTCTCTCTATCTAAATGTACCAAATGTGTGATGGGGGATTTTATGCTTCCCCCCTGGGAGTGTCCTGTGTGCATGTAACCTCAATAAAAACCAGGCTGGGTGTTCCAGCACCTGAGACCTCTTCTGACCCTCTAACTTGCAGCCTTGACTCATGTTTGTAGGGGACAGCTATAATCACTACAGGGATTGCTATGCTCTTCATACTCCCTTAGCTACTGAGCTCTTGTAAGAGCTCTTGTTCCTGATCCTGCTTCGCTCTACAGAAGGAAGAGGTTCACCTACTGGAGCCTGGTCGTAGGTCCAGGGCGCAGAGCAGACGGCGAGATACCAGCCCAGCAGCGGTGGTTCGTAGAGTCTGCATTACTTATGGTGGCTACGCAGTAGTTATGGTGTCTACGGTGCTGATGATCCTTTGGTGAGCGCTAGGAGCATCCTTTTCTACGGTCCAACTTCCAGCCAGCCTGGAGGCAACCGTAACAGTTACAAACCATTATTCTCCAACCTAACAACACAGTTCTTAAATGAGTATAATGTATTGATTAATAATGCTATACTGAATAATCTAATCAGTCAAAAAGAGTACCGCTTCCTACAGGTAAAATCACCAAGAGTGGCCACTTTGTATCTCTTGCCTAAAATACATAAGAATAAAAAGAAACCGCCGGCAGACCCATTGTGTCCAGCATTAATAGCCTAGGTGAACCAGCTAGCAGATTTTTAGATCTGTATCTGCGTGACATAGTTTGGTCCTTACCATCATTTACGAGGGACACAATGGATATCTTGAGCAAAATTAATGAAGTATCTGTAGAGGAAGAAGCTTTCCTCATCACTTGTGATGTTGAATCCCTTTATACATCAATTAAACACAACTTTGGATGTGAGGCCATAAAGTACTTTCTCAGTATGCAATCTAATGAAAAATCAAATAGGAATGATTTCATCTTAAACCTACTTAATTTTGTGTTAACACACAACTATTTTGTGTTCAATTACAAATTCTATCTGCAAATCCAAGGAACTGCCATGGGGTCATCATGTGCACCCACCTACGCCAATATATATTTGGGTTGGTGGGAAAGAGAATATGTGTTTCATGAAAATATGATTAAATACACTACACATATTAGCCTATGGTGCAGGTACATAGATGACCTGTTTATCATATGGACAGGCAGTGAAGAACTATTCAAGGAATTCATAACTATCTTGAATACTAATGTGATGAACTTAAAACTTACATACCATGTAAGTAAAGAAAAAGTTGAATTTCTAGACGTTACTATCTATAACTTTGATGATAATGTATTAAAAACAGATCTTTATAGAAAAAGTACAGCAACCAATTCCACCTTACACTATAATAGCTGTCATACAGCACAAACTAAAAGAGCTATTCCTACTGGTGAATTCCTGAGATTGAGAAGGAATTGTACAGATTTTACTACTTTTAATAAAAGAGCTAAAGAACTGACATCTCGCCTAAAGAAGAGGGGATACACCCGTGGGGTGATTAGGAGAGCATATCAGAGAGCACGTAGAACCAAAAGAGATGATCTGTTAGTGCCCAAAAAGAAATCTGTGGTTCCTTATAATGAAGTGAGATTTGTAACTAGATTTAATGGTGAACATCAGGTTATAAGTGATATACTCAACAAACACTGTAACATACTCAAATCTGACAAAGACCTATCACCGGTGATTGGTGACAAAATAAATACTAGTTGGAAAAGAGCACCAACTATTGGGAATAAACTTGTTAAAAATCACTTCTTAAGAAAAAATGTTAGTACCAGGAATGTATGTGGTACATATACTTGTGGTGCTTGCAGTTTTTGTAAATTCATACACAATGAAAGGGAATTTGTGACAGTAACTGGCAACATTAAAAGGATGCTGGGATTCGCCAATTGTAGAACAAAGAATGTTGTTTACTGCCTTCTGTGCGTTTGTGGAAAAAGGTATATAGGAATTACAACACGTGAACTATGCACTAGATTAGGTGAACATGTCAATAACATTAAGAACTGTGTTAATGACAAAGAAAAGAATAGAAACCTTACCCCAGTGGCAAGGCATTATCTGAAGAGACATGGAATTAAACCAGATTTAAAGGTATCTGTTTTACAGGTTATTAAACCCGGCACTAGAGGGGGCAATGTAGAAACCATGCTATTACAGGCGGAATGTAGATGGATCTTTTGGCTAAATACTTTAGCACCAAATGGCTTGAATGAACAAGATGGATATGGTTCATTTTTATAATTGATGCTATGTCCAACATTTTCACAATCTATGATACGCTAGTGAAATGACAAACACTGTACTGGAATAGCATCTCCCTTACTTTATCTATAATCAATCTGTGTGTTGTACCGTATATCGACTTTATTGGCAGTTTAGATCTGATGTGAGTAGGTATTATGATTCCTTTATGTTCAATCTTACGTATACATATGTGATCCACTCTTTACCACCTTTAACAACCTTTGTAGACAGTGAATAGGGTGTTCCATTATTACAAGATTTGAATTAATCACATGATGTTTGTTTGAACATTGTTATATGTGGTATAAACTTTCAATGTAAATTGATATAACATGGCACCTATACTGGTCTATTTTTTATTGAATTATTTTGCATGATTTTACCATCCTCTATGTGCCAACTTGATTAGGTCTAAGTTAAACTTACATGCTATACGGTATTAATATTTGTCTCTATCTGAGAATCACAGAATAAACCCTGTTTGTTTCTCCTTTTTTTTCTTTCTTTTTTTTTCTTTCTTTTATATTGTCAGTCCGCACCTTATTGAGGACGATGTTCTCTGACTGATAAGATATGACAATATACTCTGTCACTGTTCCTCATCTCTTGAAATATTAGACAACTTTAACATTGAATAAGGATTTATAGTTCTGTATACGGTTATCAATTCCGTGTTTGACTGCAACTGGTCGTGTAAGAACTACCCACAAATAATATTATAGCAGTTATGAATATGGTACTCATATTGAAGATTACTGGGATTGACCGCTAGAAGATTATTATGGAGTCATTATTATTTGCCAATATACTTAATAATATATTTAATATTTACGAATTGTCACTTATTGTGATTCACATTTTGTTGTAGTATGGACAATAAACACCTGTCAGTACACCGTGTGGAGTGTTAGCTATCACTGTGTATTTTGAGTATAACTAGATGACCTGCTTCCTGTCTCTATATATGTTCCGGGATCTATATATACCTGTATTTGATATTACTACACTTGGAAATCGCAGTATTATATTAGACGATCGTGCACAATTACTGGACGGAGTGAAACCACTCCCCTCTAAACACCATCATATTCGACCATATGACACCGTACTATCTAATGATAGGAGGTTACTTTGGATTGGCTCATACAAGGGTGTGAGGGTTCTATGACACTATGATTGGTTCAACTGCGTGTCTAACTTTAAATGTCCGTTTTGTTTCTCTCTCATTCATTTTATCATAGTAAACAGGATTATATATAGGCACCAACACTCATATATTTAAAATATGCCTATACATCATATCTTGCTGCTGTGGCGATGAGAACCACTTGCTAGGAATATCGTAGCAAGTATTAACATTTGTTTATATTCAAATTTACTTACTTATGATTATTACGATCCATTACCAAGTGTCAATATATTTGAATATAGGTGTTTTCAACCACATCTATAATATCTGACAGCATGTAATGTAAAGTGTATAATTATCAGCATAACATTTAGTAATCACTATGAACGATCGGTTCGTGCTTGAATACATATGTTTGTATTGATTTCGGTTATATCGCTGTTCCACATTAGACAATCCCCCCTTGGTATATTCTATTGACGGAGTGAAACCACTCCCATCGTATCTACGTCTGCTCACTCCCGGATCTTGTGACACCTTACTATCCAATGATAGGAGGACCCTGTTGATTGGCTCACACAAGGGTGTGAGGAATTCTCTATACCATGATTGGCCACTGTTGATATATAGGCTGTGAGGCTACGATCAGTCCGGTTAGCCTTTGAGAAAGCCGTGTCAGGCGAAATGCGCATCAGGCGCCATTACGGCTGTACTATCCACTAGTTCAGACATGTTGTTGACACTGTTATAGATATTGTACCTTGCATTATTTAATTATTGTTATTTGACTTGGACAGACTTATACCGGTCCAGTATTGCACTAGATAGAGTATTTGTTTGGAGGTCAATCCTCCTTTTGTAGATAGATAATGTGCAATCCGTGAACCATGTTTTGGTATATTTCTGCCCAAGTCTTTACTACTCATGATTTATTGCTTTTGCAATTATTGTTTAAATGGTGCATTTTGTGGATTAGTCAGCTTTACTTTCATTTGTGTGTTTTTTAATCTAAGTTTTATATAACACTACAGCAGTAGTTTATCTTTTTCTTTTTATATAATTCACTAATAAGTGTTAAGTTTTAATCACATTGACCTACACTGTGTAGCATTCTATGCCGCTTTTTTGGTGAGTGCTCCATTTCTGTCCGTTCTGTGCCCTGCTGCTCTGTCTGTCCTCCACTGGATCTCTAGTGTGCCAGATCCTCCTGTGTCCTGCTGCTCTGTCTGTTTCCACTGGATCTCTAGTGTGCCAGCCTTCTGTTTGTCCTGCTGCTCTGCTATCCTCCACTGGATCTCTAGTGTGCCAGATCCACCTGTGTCCTCCTGCTCTGTCTGTCCTCCACTGGATCTCAACTGTGCCAGCTTCGTGTGTGACCTGCTGCTCTGCATATCCTCCACTGGATCTCTAATGTTCCAGCCTCCTTTGTGTCCTGCTGTTCTGTCTGTCCGCCACTGAATCTCTAGTGTGCCAGCCTCCTGTGTGTTCTGCTGCTCTGTCTATCCTCCAGTGGATTTCTAGTGTGCCAGACCTCCTGTGTGACCTGCTACTCTGAATATCCTCCACTGGATCTCTAATGTTCCAGCCTCCTGTGTGTCCTGCTGCTCTGTCTGTCCTCCATTGGATCTCTAGTGTGCCAGCCTCCTGTGTGTCCTGCTGCTCTGTCTATCCTCCACTGGATCTCTAGTGTGCCAGTCTCCTGTGTGTCCTCCTGCTCTGTATATCCTCCACTGGATCTCTAATGTTCCAGCCTCCTGTGTGTCCTGCTGCTCTGTCTATCCTCCACTGGATCTCTAGTGTGCCAGCCTTCTATGTGTCCAGCTGCTCTGTCTATCCTCCACTGGATCTTTAGTGTGCCAGACCCTCCTGTGTATCCTGCTGCTCTGTCTATCCTCCACTGGATCTCTAGTGTGCCTGACCCTCATGTGTGTCCTGCTGCTCTGTCTATCCTCCACTGGATCTCAACTGTGCCATCCTCCTGTGTGTCCTGCTGCTCTGTCTATCCTTCACTGGATCTCTAGTGTGCCAGCCTTCTATGTGTCCTGCTGCTCTGTCTATCCTCCACTGGATCTCTAGTGTGCCAAACCCTCCTGTGTGTCCTGTTGCTCTGTCTATTCTCCACTTGATCTCTACTGTGCCAGCCTCCTGTGTCCTGCTGCTCTGTCTATCCTCTACTGGATCTCTAGTGTGCCATACCCTCCTGTGTATCCTGCTGCTCTGTCTGTCCTCCCCTGGATCTGTAGTGTGTCAGACCCTCCTGTTTCCTGCTTCTCTGTCTGTCCTCCACTGAATCTCTAGTGTGCCAGATCCTACTGTGTCCTGCTGCTCTGTCTGTCCTCCACTGGATCTCTAGTGTGCCACACCTTCCTGTGTCCTGCTGCTCTGTTTATCCTCCACTGGATCTCTAGTGTTCCAGATCCTCCTGTCTCCTGCTGCTCTGTCTTTCCTCCCCTGGATCTCTAGTGTGCCAGATCCTCCTTTGTCCTGCTGCTCTGTATGTCCTCCACTGGAACTCTAGTGTGCCAGATCCTCCTGTGTCCTGCTGTTCTGTCTGTTTCCACTGGATCTCTAATTCAATGCAAGTTGTATAGTACAGCAACCAACCGGAGAATAATGCTCGTGAAGACAGGGGCTCTGCCAGGGTCCCCCAATATGAATGATACAAATAGTCTTGTCCACAGCACTATTATATCAAATATTCTTTATTTTCTGTTTAAGTTACAGACATAAAATGCGACGTTTCGAGTGTTGCCACTCTTACTCATGCTAATACATTGTGTCATTTGAAACAAATTTAAAGCCCTCAGTTTGGCGCCAACCACTTCATTAAGTGGCTCAGCTGCCATCTACTGACCAACAAAATTATGACACCTTAAAAACATTACTTAGTTACATTCACTATAACCAAGTATTAATACCTGTTTGCCTATATATCTATCTTGAGAATTAATACATTTTAAATTTATGCAGACCTGTTTTCATTAAATTTACATGATTTGAACATTAGCAGTACATATATTTACAACAATGAGAATGATAGAATTAATTTTACAATATATTTCATTACAGGAAAATTTACATTTCATTATAGAAAAATTGACCAATCATAGTCTCTATTGAGGCCATTTGGTTCCATACATCCTAGTTCAAATATCCAGTACATTTCTTTTTCTTTCAATATTTTCTCTCGGTTACTACCATTTCTCTGGGGACCCACACTATCTATGACTTGCCATCGTAATTGGCTTATCTGGTGTCCACATTTTAAAAAATGATGGGACACTGGGGCTTCAAGATTTTTGCACCGTATATTTGAACGGTGCTGACATATCCTGTCCCTAACCATACGTGTGGTTTCCCCTATGTAGATTAGAGAACAGGCACATTTTATTAGGTAGATAACGTACTTTGACTCACATGTATAATGTTCTCTTATCTCATATTTCTTCCCTGTTCTTGGATGGAAAAAATATTTACCTTTGATTACAGAGTGGCAACTCATACACCCTAGACATGGAAATGATCCTTTATTTTTACTGCCTAGGAGTGTTTGTCTCGCCTGTTTCTTAGGCCCTACATCTGTACTAGTGAGTTGATCTCTTAAGTTTTTTACCCTCTTATAAGCCATTAACGGAGGATTTTTAAAAAACTCAATTTCCTTATTACACTCTCTCAATATGTGCCAGTGCTTTGTCACAATACGTTTAATTTCTTCACTGTTGGGGTTAAATTGTGTGACTAATATCAGCTTATCCTCTTTAGTCCTTTCTCTTGAACTTTGTTCTCTATTCCTCATATTGTTAGTATGCTTTTCAATTAATGTACTTGGATACCCTCTATTTAGGAATTTTTTCTGCATTTCCTTTATTCTTGTTTGTTTAATTTCTGGGTTAGTGACAATCCTGTCCACCCTGAGCAGCTGACTCTTGGGTAATGAATTTATTAACCCTCTTGGATGGAAACTATCATAGCTTAGTAATGTATTTCTATCTGTATCTTTTTTATACAGATCAAATACTAGCTTATTTCCCTCTTTGGTTATTCTAGTATCCAGGAATGTTACTGATTCCTCACTCCACTCTATAAAGAATTCTAATCCTTTGACTGCTCCATTAATTTCATTAACAAACTCCATTAGGGACTCAACGCTGCCCCACCATATGCCAAATACATCGTCTATAAATCTCCACCAGGTGGCACCGTACAGACGGAATTTCTCATTTTCATACACTATTCTTTCTTCTATTTCACTCATGAATAGGTTGGCATATGATGGGGCAACGTTGGTCCCCATGGCTGTCCCTTTCACTTGGATATACCAATCATCTTGGAATAAAAAATGATTCCAAAAAAGGATAAGTCTCAATAAATTCTCAATAAATTCTACTTGTAGATCTGAACATTTCTTATTTACTTTGCATACTTTTTTAACTATACCAATTCCTGTTTCGTGCTTAATAGCCGTGTAGAGGCTTTTTACATCCATGGTATAGAGCAAAAATGTATCTGTTTCTAAACATAACTCTTTAGCTTTATTCATAAAGTCTAGGGTACATAAGAATTTAGCTACATAGGCCCATAGTCTCCAGTGTTAATTCTGCTTTAACAAATATTTCAACATTTCTGGATAAAATATTACAGCCAGAGGTTAAACAGATATCATCGTATCTTAAGGATACAGGAGACTTTATGAATAAAGCTAAAGAGTTATGTTTAGAAACAGATACATTTTTGCTCTATACCATGGATGTAAAAAGCCTCTACACGGCTATTAAGCACGAAACAGGAATTGGTATAGTTAAAAAAGTATGCAAAGTAAATAAGAAATGTTCAGATCTACAAGTAGAATTTATTGAGAATTTATTGAGACTTATCCTTTTTTGGAATCATTTTTTATTCCAAGATGATTGGTATATCCAAGTGAAAGGGACAGCCATGGGGACCAACGTTGCCCCATCATATGCCAACCTATTCATGAGTGAAATAGAAGAAAGAATAGTGTATGAAAATGAGAAATTCCGTCTGTACGGTGCCACCTGGTGGAGATTTATAGACAATGTATTTGGCATATGGTGGGGCAGCGTTGAGTCCCTAATGGAGTTTGTTAATGAAATTAATGGAGCAGTCAAAGGATTAGAATTCTCTATAGAGTGGAGTGAGGAATCAGTAACATTCCTGGATACTAGAATAACCAAAGAGGGAAATAAGCTAGTATTTGATCTGTATAAAAAAGATACAGATAGAAATACATTACTAAGCTATGATAGTTTCCATCCAAGAGGGTTAATAAATTAATTACCCAAGAGTCAGCTGCTCAGGGTGGACAGGATTGTCACTAACCCAGAAATTAAACAAACAAGAATAAAGGAAATGCAGAAAAAATTCCTAGATAGAGGGTATCCAAGTACATTAATTGAAAAGCATACTAACAATATGAGGAATAGAGAACAAAGTTCAAGAGAAAGGACTAAAGAGGATAAGCTGATATTAGTCACACAATTTAACCCCAACAGTGAAGAAATTAAACGTATTGTGACAAAGCACTGGCACATATTGAGAGAGTGTAATAAGGAAATTGAGTTTTTTAAAAATCCTCCGTTAATGGCTTATAAGAGGGTAAAAAACTTAAGAGATCAACTCACTAGTACAGATGTAGGGCCTAAGAAACAGGCGAGACAAACACTCCTAGGCAGTAAAAATAAAGGATCATTTCCATGTCTAGGGTGTATGAGTTGCCACTCTGTAATCAAAGGTAAATATTTTTTCCATCCAAGAACAGGGAAGAAATATGAGATAAGAGAACATTATACATGTGAGTCAAAGTACGTTATCTACCTAATAAAATGTGCCTGTTCTCTAATCTACATAGGGGAAACCACACGTATGGTTAGGGACAGGATATGTCAGCACCGTTCAAATATACGGTGCAAAAATCTTGAAGCCCCAGTGTCCCATCATTTTTTTAAATGTGGACACCAGATAAGCCAATTACGATGGCAAGTCATAGATAGTGTGGGTCCCCAGAGAAATGGTAGTAACCGAGAGAAAATATTGAAAGAAAAAGAAATGTACTGGATATTTGAACTAGGATGTATGGAACCAAATGGCCTCAATAGAGACTATGATTGTTTAATTTTTCTATAATGAAATGTCAATTTTCCTGTAATGAAATATATTGTAAAATTAATTCTATCATTCTCATTGTTGTAAATATATGTACTGCTAATGTTCAAATCATGTAAATTTAATGAAAACAGGTCTGCATAAATTTAAAATGTATTAATTCTCAAGATAGATATATAGGCAAACAGTTATTAATACTTGGTTATAGTGAATGTAACTAAGTAATGTTTTTAAGGTGTCATAATTTTGTTGGTCAGTAGATGGCAGCAGAGCCACTTAATGAAGTGGTTGGCGCCAAACTGAGGGCTTTAAATTTGTTTCAAATGACACAATGTATTAGCATGAGTAAGAGTGGCAACACTCGAAACGTCACATTTTATGTCTGTAACTTAAACAGAAAATAAAGAATATTTGATATAATAGTGCTGTGGACAAGACTATTTGTATCATCCACTGGATCTCTAGGGTGCCAGCCTTCTGTGTGTCCTGCTGCTCTGCTATCCTCCACTGGATCTCTAGTGTGCCAGATCCTCCTGTGTCCTCCTGCTCTGTCTGTCCTCCACTGGATCTCAACTGTGCCAGCTTCCTGTGTGACCTACTGGTCTGCATATCCTCCACTGGATCTCTAATTTTCCAGTCTCCTGTCTGTCCTGCTGTTCTGTCTGTCCTCCACTGGATCTCTAGTGTGCCACCCTCCTGTGTGTTCTGCTGCTCTTTCTATCCTCCAGTGGATTTCTAGTGTGCCAGACTTCCTGTGTGACCTGCTGCTCTGAATATCCTCCACTGGATCTCTAATGTTCCAGCCTCCTGTGTGTCCTGCTGCTCTGTCTGTCCTCCATTGGATCTCTAGTGTGCCAGCCTCCTGTGTGTTCTGCTGCTCTGTCTATCCTCCACTGGATCTCTAGTGTGCCAGCCTTCTATGTGTCCTGCTGCTCTGTCTATCCTTCACTGGATCTCTAGTGTGCCAGACCCTCCTGTATATCCTGCTGTTCTGTCTATCCTCCACTGGATCTCTAGTGTGCCAGACCCTCCTGTGTGTCCTGTTGCTCTGTCTATCCTCCATTGGATCACTACTGTGCTTGACCTCTTGAGTATCATGCTGCTCTGTCTATCCTCCACTGGATCTCTAGTGTGCCAGACCCTCCTGTGTGTCCTGTTGCTCTGTCTATCCTCCATTGGATCACTACTGTGCTTGACCTCTTGAGTATCATGCTGCTCTGTCTATCCTACACTGGATCTCTAGTGTGCCAGACCCTCCTGCGTGTCCTGCTGTTCTGTCTATCCTCCACTGGATCTCTAGTGTACCAGACCCTCCTGTGTGTCCTGCTGCTCTGTCTATCCTCCACTGGATCTCTAGTGTACCAGACCCTCCTGTGTGTCCTTCTGCTCTGTCTATCCTCCACTGGATCTCTAATGTTCCAGCCTCCTGTGTGTCCTGCTGTTCTGTCTGTCCTCCACTGGATCTCTAGTGTTCCAGCCTCCTGTGTGTTCTGCTGCTCTGAATATCCTCCACTGGATCTCTAGTGTGCCAGACCTCCTGTGTGACATGCTGCTCTGAATATCCTCCACTTGGTCTCTAATGTTCCAGCCTCCTGTGTGTCCTGCTGCTCTGTCTGTCCTCCATTGGATCTCTAGTGTGCCAGCCTCATGTGTGTCATGCTGCTCTGTCTGTCCTCCACTGGATCTCTAGTGTTCCAGCCTCCTGTGTGTTCTGCTGCTCTGTCTATCTTCCACTGGATCTCTAGTGTGCCAGACCCTCCTGTGTGTCCTCCTGCTCTGTCTGTCCTCCACTGGATCTCTAATTTTCCAGCCTCCTATGTGTCCTGCTGCTCTGTCTATTCTCCACTGGATCTCTAGTGTGCTAGCCTCCTATGTGTCCTGCTGCTCTGTCTATCCTCCCACTGGATCTCTTGTGTGCCAGACCCTCCTGTGTGTCCTGCTGCTCTGTCTATCCTCCACTGGATCTCTTGTGTGCCAGACCCTCCTGTGTATCCTGCTGCTCTGTCTGTCCTCCATTGGATCTCTAGTGTTCCAGCCTCCTGTGTGTCCTGCTGCTCTGTCTGTCCTCCATTGGATCTCTAGTGTGCCAGCCTACTGTGTGTCCTGCTGCTCTGTCTGTCCTCCACTGGATCTCTAGTGTGCCAGCCTCCTGTGTGTTCTGCTGCTCTGTCTATCCTCCACTGGATCTCTAGTGTGCCAGCCTTCTATGTGTCCTGCTGCTCTGTCTATCCTTCACTGGATCTCTAGTGTGTCAGACCCTCCTGTATATCCTGCTGTTCTGTCTATCCTCCACTGGATCTCTAGTGTGCCAGACCCTCCTGTGTGTCCTGTTGCTCTGTCTATCCTCCATTGGATCACTACTGTGCTTGACCTCTTGAGTATCATGCTCCTCTGTCTATCCTCCACTGGATCTCTAGTGTGCCAGACCCTCCTATGTATCCTGCTGCTCTGTCTATCCTACACTGGATCTCTAGTGTGCCAGACCCTCCTGCGTGTCCTGCTGTTCTGTCTATCCTCCACTGGATCTCTAGTGTTCCAGCCTCCTGTGTGTCCTGCTGCTCTGTCTATCCTCCACTGGATCTCTAGTGTACCAGACCCTCCTGTGTGTCCTTCTGCTCTGTCTATCCTCCACTGGATCTCTAGTATGCCAGCCTCCTGTGTGTCCTGCTGCTCTCTCTATCCTCCACTGGATCTCTAGTGTGCCAGACCCTCCTGTGTGTTCTGCTGCTCTGTCTATCCTCCACTGGATCTCTAGTGTTCCAGACCTCCTGTTTATCCTGCTGCTCTGTCTTTCCTCCACTGGATCTCTAGTGTGCTAGACCCTCCTGTGTATCCTGCTGCTCTGTCTATTCTACACTGGATCTCTAGTGTGCCAGACCCTCCTGTGTGTCCTGCTGTTCTGTCTAGCCTCCACTGGATCTCTAGTGTTCAAGCCTCCTATGTGTTCTGCTGCTCTGTCTATCCTCCATTGGATCTCTAGTGTGCAAGCCTCCTATGTGTTCTGCTGCTCTGTCTATCCTCCACTGGATCTCTAGTGTGCAAGCCTCCTATGTGTTCTGCTGCTCTGTCTGTCCTCCACTGGATCTCTAGTGTGCCAGACCCTCCTGTGTCCTGCTGCTCTGTCTATCCTCCACTCGATCTCTAGTGTGCCAGATCCTCCTGTGTCCTGCTGCTCTGTCTGTCCTCCACTGGATCTCTAGTCTGTCAGCCTTCTGTGTGTCCTGCTGCTCTGCTATCCTCCACTGGATCTATAGTGTGCCAGATCCTCCTGTGTCCTGCTGCTCTGTCTGTCCTCCACTGGATCTCTAGTCTGTCAGCCTTCTGTGTGTCCTGCTGCTCTGCTATCCTCCACTGGATCTATAGTGTGCCAGATCCTCCTGTGTCCTGCTGCTCTGTCTGTCCTCCACTGGATTTCAACGGTGCCAGCTTCCGGTGTGACCTGCTGCTCTGCATATCCTCCACTGGATCTCTAATGTTCCAGCCTCCTGTGTGTCCTGCTGTTCTGTCTGTCCTCCAATGGATCTCTAGTGTTCCAGCCTCCTGTGTGTTCTGCTGCTCTGAATATCCTCCACTGGATCTCTAGTGTGCCAGACCTCCTGTGTGACCTGCTGCTCTGAATATCCTCCACTTGGTCTCTAATGTTCCAGCCTCGTGTGTTTCCTGCTGCTCTGTCTGTCCTCCATTGGATCTCTAGTGTGCCAGCCTACTGTGTGTCCTGCTGCTCTGTCTGTCCTCCACTGGATCTCTAGTGTTCCAGCCTCCTGTGTGTTCTGCTGCTCTGTCTGTCTTCCACTGGATCTCTAGTGTGCCAGACCCTCCTGTGTGTCCTCCTGCTCTGCATATCCTCCACTGGATCTCTAATTTTCCAGCCTCCTATGTGTCCTGCTGCTCTGTCTATTCTCCACTTGATCTCTAGTGTGCTAGCCTCCTATGTGTCCTGCTGCTCTGTCTATCCTCCCACTGGATCTCTTGTGTGCCAGACCCTCCTGTGTGTCCTGCTGCTCTGTCTATCCTCCACTGGATCTCTTGTGTGCCAGACCCTCCTGTGTATCCTGCTGCTCTGTCTATCCTCCACTGGATCACTACTGTGCCAGACCTCCTGTGTGTCCTTCTGCTCTGTCTATCCTCCACTGGATCTCTAGTGTGCCAAACCCTCCTGTGTCCTGCTCCTCTGTCTTTCCTCCCCTGGATCTCTAGTGTGCCAGATCCTCCTTTGTCCTGCTGCTCTGTATGTCCTCCACTGGAACTCTAGTGTGCCAGATCCTCCTGTGTCCTGCTGTTCTGTCTGTTTCCACTGGATCTCTAGGGTGCCAGCCTCCTGTGTGTTCTGCTGCTCTTTCTATCCTCCAGTGGATTTCTAGTGTGCCAGACTTCCTGTGTGACCAGCTGCTCTGAATATCCTCCACTGGATCTCTAATGTTCCAGCCTCCTGTGTGTCCTGCTGCTCTGTCTGTCCTCCATTGGATCTCTAGTGTGCCAGCCTACTGTGTGTCCTGCTGCTCTGTCTGTCCTCCACTGGATCTCTAGTGTGCCAGCCTCCTGTGTGTTCTGCTGCTCTGTCTATCCTCCACTGGATCTCTAGTGTGCCAGCCTTCTATGTGTCCTGCTGCTCTGTCTATCCTTCACTGGATCTCTAGTGTGCCAGACCCTCCTGTATATCCTGCTGTTCTGTCTATCCTCCACTGGATCTCTAGTGTGCCAGACCCTCCTGTGTGTCCTGTTGCTCTGTCTATCCTCCATTGGATCACTACTGTGCTTGACCTCTTGAGTATCATGCTGCTCTGTCTATCCTCCACTGGATCTCTAGTGTGCCAGACCCTCCTATGTATCCTGCTGCTCTGTCTATCCTACACTGGATCTCTAGTGTGCCAGACCCTCCTGCGTGTCCTGCTGTTCTGTCTATCCTCCACTGGATCTCTAGTGTGCCAGCCTCCTGTGTGTCCTGCTGCTCTGTCTATCCTCCACTGGATCTCTAGTGTACCAGACCCTCCTGTGTGTCCTTCTGCTCTGTCTATCCTCCACTGGATCTCTAGTGTGCCAGCCTCCTGTGTGTCCTGCTGCTCTCTCTATCCTCCACTGGATCTCTAGTGTGCCAGACCCTCCTGTGTGTTCTGCTGCTCTGTCTATCCTCCACTGGATCTCTAGTGTTCCAGACCTCCTGTTTATCCTGCTGCTCTGTCTATCCTCCACTGGATCTCTAGTTTGCTAGACCCTCCTGTGTGTCCTGCTGCTCTGTCTGTCCTCCACTGGATCTCTAGTGTGCCAGCCTCCTGTTTGTCCTGCTGCTCTCTCTATCCTCCACTGGATCTCTAGTGTGCCAGACCCTCCTGTGTGTTCTGCTGCTCTGTCTATTCTACACTGGATCTCTAGTGTGCCAGCCTCCTGTTTGTCCTGCTGCTCTGTCTATCCTCCACTGGATCTCTAGTGTGCTAGACCCTCCTGTGTATCCTGCTGCTCTGTCTATTCTACACTGGATCTCTAGTGTGCCAGACCCTCCTGTGTGTCCTGCTGTTCTGTCTAGCCTCCACTGGATCTCTAGTGTTCAAGCCTCCTATGTGTTCTGCTGCTCTGTCTATCCTCCATTGGATCTCTAGTGTGCAAGCCTCCTATGTGTTCTGCTGCTCTGTCTATCCTCCACTGGATCTCTAGTGTGCAAGCCTCCTATGTGTTCTGCTGCTCTTTCTGTCCTCCACTGGATCTCTAGTGTGCCAGACCCTCCTGTGTGTTCTGCTGCTCTGTCTGTCCTCCACTGGATCTCTAGTGTGTCAAACCCTCCTGTGTCCTGCTCCTCTGTCTTTCCTCCCCTGGATCTCTTGTGTGCCA
This sequence comes from Bombina bombina, assembly GCF_027579735.1. Classification (NCBI taxonomy): domain Eukaryota; kingdom Metazoa; phylum Chordata; class Amphibia; order Anura; family Bombinatoridae; genus Bombina; species Bombina bombina. Next base: position 267,090,691 of record NC_069507.1, on the reverse strand, counting down.
GATCCTCCTTTGTCCTGCTGCTCTGTATGTCCTCCACTGGAACTCTAGTGTGCCAGATCCTCCTGTGTCCTGCTGTTCTGTCTGTTTCTAGTCTGCCAGCCTTCTGTGTGTCCTGCTGCTCTGCTATCCTCCACTGGATCTATAGTGTTCCAGCCTCCTGTGTGTCCTGCTGCTCTGTCTGTCCTCCATTGGATCTCTAGTGTGCCAGCCTACTGTGTGTCCTGCTGCTCTGTTTGTCCTCCACTGGATCTCTAGTGTGCCAGCCTCCTGTGTGTTCTGCTGCTCTGTCTATCCTCCACTGGATCTCTAGTGTGCCAGCCTTCTATGTGTCCTGCTGCTCTGTCTATCCTTCACTGGATCTCTAGTGTGCCAGACCCTCCTGTATATCCTGCTGTTCTGTCTATCCTCCACTGGATCTCTAGTGTGCCAGACCCTCCTGTGTGTCCTGTTGCTCTGTCTATCCTCCATTGGATCACTACTGTGCTTGACCTCTTGAGTATCATGCTCCTCTGTCTATCCTCCACTGGATCTCTAGTGTGCCAGACCCTCCTATGTATCCTGCTGCTCTGTCTATCCTACACTGGATCTCTAGTGTGCCAGACCCTCCTGCGTGTCCTGCTGTTCTGTCTATCCTCCACTGGATCTCTAGTGTGCCAGCCTCCTGTGTGTCCTGCTGCTCTGTCTATCCTCCACTGGATCTCTAGTGTACCAGACCCTCCTGTGTGTCCTTCTGCTCTGTCTATCCTCCACTGGATCTCTAGTGTGCCAGCCTCCTGTGTGTCCTGCTGCTCTCTCTATCCTCCACTGGATCTCTAGTGTGCCAGACCCTCCTGTGTGTTCTGCTGCTCTGTCTATCCTCCACTGGATCTCTAGTGTTCCAGACCTCCTGTTTATCCTGCTGCTCTGTCTATCCTCCACTGGATCTCTAGTGTGCTAGACCCTCCTGTGTATCCTGCTGCTCTGTCTATTCTACACTGGATCTCTAGTGTGCCAGACCCTCCTGTGTGTCCTGCTGTTCTGTCTAGCCTCCACTGGATCTCTAGTGTTCAAGCCTCCTATGTGTTCTGCTGCTCTGTCTATCCTCCATTGGATCTCTAGTGTGCAAGCCTCCTATGTGTTCTGCTGCTCTGTCTATCCTCCACTGGATCTCTAGTGTGCAAGCCTCCTATGTGTTCTGCTGCTCTGTCTGTCCTCCACTGGATCTCTAGTGTGCCAGACCCTCCTGTGTCCTGCTGCTCTGTCTATCCTCCACTCGATCTCTAGTGTGCCAGATCCTCCTGTGTCCTGCTGCTCTGTCTGTCCTCCACTGGATCTCTAGTCTGCCAGCCTTCTGTGTGTCCTGCTGCTCTGCTATCCTCCACTGGATCTATAGTGTGCCAGATCCTCCTGTGTCCTGCTGCTCTGTCGGTCTTCCACTGGATCTCTAGTGTGCCAGATCCTCCTGTGTCCTGCTGCTCTGTCTGTCTTCCACTGGATCTCTAGTGTGCCAGCCTTCTGTGTGTCCTGCTGCTCTGCTATCCTCCACTAGATATCTAGTGTGCCAGATCCTCCTGTGTCCTGCTGCTCTGTCTGTCCTCCACTGGATTTCAACGGTGCCAGCTTCCGGTGTGACCTGCTGCTCTGCATATCCTCCACTGGATCTCTAATGTTCCAGCCTCCTGTGTGTCCTGCTGTTCTGTCTGTCCTCCACTGGATCTCTAGTGTTCCAGCCTCCTGTGTGTTCTGCTGCTCTGAATATCCTCCACTGGATCTCTAGTGTGCCAGACCTCCTGTGTGACCTGCTGCTCTGAATATCCTCCACTTGGTCTCTAATGTTCCAGCCTCCTGTGTGTCCTGCTGCTCTGTCTGTCCTCCATTGGATCTCTAGTGTGCCAGCCTACTGTGTGTCCTGCTGCTCTGTCTGTCCTCCACTGGATCTCTAGTGTTCCAGCCTCCTGTGTGTTCTGCTGCTCTGTCTATCTTCCACTGGATCTCTAGTGTGCCAGACCCTCCTGTGTGTCCTCCTGCTCTGCATATCCTCCACTGGATCTCTAATTTTCCAGCCTCCTATGTGTCCTGCTGCTCTGTCTATTCTCCACTGGATCTCTAGTGTGCTAGCCTCCTATGTGTCCTGCTGCTCTGTCTATCCTCCCACTGGATCTCTTGTGTGCCAGACCCTCCTGTGTGTCCTGCTGCTCTGTCTATCCTCCACTGGATCTCTTGTGTGCCAGACCCTCCTGTGTATCCTGCTGCTCTGTCTATCCTCCACTGGATCACTACTGTGCCAGACCTCCTGTGTGTCCTTCTGCTCTGTCTATCCTCCACTGGATCTCTAGTGTGCCAAACCCTCCTGTGTCCTGCTCCTCTGTCTTTCCTCCCCTGGATCTCTAGTGTGCCAGATCCTCCTTTGTCCTGCTGCTCTGTATGTCCTCCACTGGAACTCTAGTGTGCCAGATCCTCCTGTGTCCTGCTGTTCTGTCTGTTTCCACTGGATCTCTAGGGTGCCAGCCTTCTGTGTGTCCTGCTGCTCTGCTATCCTCCACTGGATCTCTAGTGTGCCAGATCCTCCTGTGTCCTCCTGCTCTGTCTGTCCTCCACTGGATCTCAACTGTGCCAGCTTCCTCTGTGACCTGCTGCTCTGCATATCCTCCACTGGATCTCTAATGTTCCAGTCTCCTGTCTGTCCTGCTGTTCTGTCTGTCCTCCACTGGATCTCTAGTGTTCCAGCCTCCTGTGTGTTCTGATGCTCTTTCTATCCTCCACTGGATCTCTAGTGTGCCAGACTTCCTGTGTGACCTGCTGCTCTGAATATCCTCCACTGGATCTCTAATGTTCCAGCCTCCTGTGTGTCCTGCTGCTCTGTCTGTCCTCCATTGGATCTCTAGTGTGCCAGCCTACTGTGTGTCCTGCTGCTCTGTCTGTCCTCCACTGGATCTCTAGTGTGCCAGCCTCCTGTGTGTTCTGCTGCTCTGTCTATCCTCCACTGGATCTCTAGTGTGCCAGCCTTCTATGTGTCCTGCTGCTCTGTCTATCCTTCACTGGATCTCTAGTGTGCCAGACCCTCCTGTATATCCTGCTGTTCTGTCTATCCTCCACTGGATCTCTAGTGTGCCAGACCCTCCTGTGTGTCCTGTTGCTCTGTCTATCCTCCATTGGATCACTACTGTGCTTGACCTCTTGAGTATCATGCTGCTCTGTCTATCCTCCACTGGATCTCTAGTGTGCCAGACCCTCCTATGTATCCTGCTGCTCTGTCTATCCTACACTGGATCTCTAGTGTGCCAGACCCTCCTGCGTGTCCTGCTGTTCTGTCTATCCTCCACTGGATCTCTAGTGTGCCAGCCTCCTGTGTGTCCTGCTGCTCTGTCTATCCTCCACTGGATCTCTAGTGTACCAGACCCTCCTGTGTGTCCTTCTGCTCTGTCTATCCTCCACTGGATCTCTAGTGTGCCAGCCTCCTGTGTGTCCTGCTGCTCTCTCTATCCTCCACTGGATCTCTAGTGTGCCAGACCCTCCTGTGTGTTCTGCTGCTCTGTCTATCCTCCACTGGATCTCTAGTGTTCCAGACCTCCTGTTTATCCTGCTGCTCTGTCTATCCTCCACTGGATCTCTAGTGTGCTAGACCATCCTGTGTATCCTGCTGCTCTGTCTATTCTACACTGGATCTCTAGTGTGCCAGACCCTCCTGTGTGTCCTGCTGCTCTGTCTGTCCTCCACTGGATCTCTAGTGTGCCAGCCTCCTGTTTGTCCTGCTGCTCTCTCTATCCTCCACTGGATCTCTAGTGTGCCAGACCCTCCTGTGTGTTCTGCTGCTCTGTCTATCCTCCACTGCATCTCTAGTGTTCCAGACCTCCTGTTTATCCTGCTGCTCTGTCTATCCTCCACTGGATCTCTAGTGTGCTAGACCCTCCTGTGTATCCTGCTGCTCTGTCTATTCTACACTGGATCTCTAGTGTGCCAGACCCTCCTGTGTGTCCTGCTGTTCTATCTAGCCTCCACTGGATCTCTAGTGTTCAAGCCTCCTATGTGTTCTGCTGCTCTGTCTATCCTCCATTGGATCTCTAGTGTGCAAGCCTCCTATGTGTTCTGCTGCTCTGTCTATCCTCCACTGGATCTCTAGTGTGCAAGCCTCCTATGTGTTCTGCTGCTCTTTCTGTCCTCCACTGGATCTCTAGTGTGCCAGACCCTCCTGTGTGTTCTGCTGCTCTGTCTGTCCTCCACTGGATCTCTTGTGTGTCAAACCCTCCTGTGTCCTGCTCCTCTGTCTTTCCTCCCCTGGATCTCTTGTGTGCCAGATCCTCCTTTGTCCTGCTGCTCTGTATGTCCTCCACTGGAACTCTAGTGTGCCAGATCCTCCCGTGTCCTGCTGTTCTGTCTGTTTCTAGTCTGCCAGCCTTCTGTGTGTCCTGCTGCTCTGCTATCCTCCACTGGATCTATAGTGTGCCAGATCCTCCTGTGTCCTGCTGCTCTGTCTGTCTTCCACTGGATCTCTAGTGTGCCAGATCCTCCTGTGTCCTGCTGCTCTGTCTGTCTTCCACTGGATCTCTAGTGTGCCAGCCTTCTGTGTGTCCTGCTGCTCTGCTATCCTCCACTAGATCTCTAGTGTGCCAGATCCTCCTGTGTCCTGCTGCTCTGTCTGTCCTCCACTGGATTTCAACAGTGCCAGCTTCCTGTGTGACCTGCTGCTCTGCATATCCTCCACTGGATCTCTAATGTTCCAGCCTCCTGTGTGTCCTGCTGTTCTGTCTGTCCTCCACTGGATCTCTAGTGTTCCAGCCTCCTGTGTGTTCTGCTGCTCTGAATATCCTCCACTTGGTCTCTAATGTTCCAGGCTCCTGTGTGTCCTGCTGCTCTGTCTGTCCTCCATTGGATCTCTAGTGTGCCAGCCTCATGTGTGTCATGCTGCTCTGTCTGTCCTCCACTGGATCTCTAGTGTTCCAGCCTCCTGTGTGTTCTGCTGCTCTGTCTATCTTCCACTGGATCTCTAGTGTGCCAGACCCTCCTGTGTGTCCTCCTGCTCTGCATATCCTCCACTGGATCTCTAATTTTCCAGCCTCCTATGTGTCCTGCTGCTCTGTCTATTCTCCACTGGATCTCTAGTGTGCTAGCCTTCTATGTGTCCTGCTGCTCTGTCTATCCTTCACTGAATCTCTAGTGTGCCAGCCTCCTATGTGTCCTGCTGCTCTGTCTATCCTCCCACTGGATCTCTTGTGTGCCAGACCCTCCTGTGTGTCCTGCTGCTCTGTCTATCCTCCACTGGATCTCCGGTGTGCCAGACCCTCCTGTGTATCCTGCTGCTCTGTCTATCCTCCACTGGATCACTACTGTGCCAGACCTCCTGTGTGTCCTGCTGCTCTGTCTATCCTCCACTGGATCTCTAGTGTGCCAAACTCTCCTGTGTCCTGCTCCTCTGTCTATCCTCGATTGGATCTCTAGTGTGCCAGATCCTCCTGTGTCCTGCTGCTCTGTCTATCCTCCACTGGATCTCTAGTGTGCAAGCCTCCTATGTGTTCTGCTGCTCTGTCTATCCTCCACTGGATCACTACTGTGCCAGACCTCCTGTGTCCTGCTGCTCTGTCTATCCTCCACTGGATCTCTAGTGTGCCAGATCCTCCTGTGTCCTGCTGCTCTGTCTGTCTTCCACTGGATCTCTAGTCTGCCAGCCTTCTGTGTGTTCTGCTGCTTTGTCTATCCTCCACTGGATCTCTAGTGTGCCAGATCCTCCTGTGTCCTGCTGCTCTGTCTATCCTCCCCTGGATGTCTAGTGTGCCAGATCCTCCTGTGTCCTGCTGCTCTGTCTGTCCTCCACTGGATCTCTAGTGTGCAAGCCTTCTGTGTGTTCTGCTGCTCTGTCTATCCTCCACTGGATCTCTAGTGTGCAAGCCTTCTGTGTGTCCTGCTGCTCTGTCTATCCTCCACTGGATCTCTAGTGTGCCAGACCCTCCTGTGTATCCTGCTGCTCTGTCTATCCTACCCTGGATCTCTAGTGTGCCAGACCCTCCTGTGTGTCCTGCTGCTCTGTCTATCCTCCACTGGATCTCTAGTGTGCCAGACCTCCTATGTGTTCTGCTGCTCTGTCTATCCTCCACTGGATCTCTACTGTGCCAGACCTCCTATGTGTTCTGCTGCTCTGTCTATCCTCCACTGGATCTCTAGTGTTCCAGAACCTCCTTTATGTCCTGCTGCTCTGTCTATCCTCCACTGGATCTATAGTGTGCCAGACCCTCCTGTGTATCCTGCTGCTCTGTCTATCCTACCCTGGATCTCTAGTGTGCCAGACCCTCCTGTGTGTCCTGCTGCTCTGTCTATCCTCCACTGGATCTCTAGTGTGCCAGATCCTCCTGTGTGTCCTGCTGCTCTGTCTATCCTTCACTGGATCTCTAGTGTGCCACACCCTCCTGAGTGTCCTGCTGCTCTGTCTATCCTCCACTGGATCTCTAGTGTGCCAGACCTCCTATGTGTTCTGCTGCTCTGTCTATCCTCCACTGGATCTCTAGTGTTCCAGAACCTCCTTTATGTCCTGCTGCTCTGTCTATCCTCCACTGGATCTATAGTGTGCCAGACCCTCCTGTGTCCTGCTGCTCTGTCTGTCCTCCACTGGATCTCTAGTGTGCCAGACCCTCCTGTGTCCTGCTGCTCTGTCTGTCAAGTCAAGAATACTTTATTAGCATGACATTATTACATGTGTTGCCAAAGTAATATGTTACAATAAAACAGATCAATAACAATTTATAAAGTAGGAGTATAGTGGGTAAATATGATAGTACATTTAATCTGATTGGGGGTTCTGGTCATGTGACAGTCTGCTACATATCTTGCTACTATCCTTGTAGATTTGTTTTTTTCTCCTAAGAGTACACATAGTCTTTCTTGTTCCGACATCTGTGGGAAGTCTGTTATTTCTGTCATTATTTTTGGGAAGTATTTATCCCTTAAGGGTTTGTATCTTGTACAGCACAAGAGGAAGTGCGCTTCAGTCTCTATGTCCCCACTGTCACACTGTGCACATTGTCTGGCTGCCCTGGGTCTCCATTTTGTCTGATATCTGCCAGTCTCTATTTCCAGCTGGTGGTCAGAGATTCTGTATTTAGTGATTATCTGTCTGTGCTTTGGGTTGGTGACACTTGTGAGATACTCAGCTAGTCTGTACTCTCTCTGTAGTGACCTGTAACACTCCCTCTTGTTCTGTTACCCAGTCTGTACCTCCCAGTGCCCAGTGTACCTCTCCTTCAGAGCTGTGTGTAAGGTGTTTAGTGACACATGTGAGATACTCAGCTAGTCTGTACTCTCTCTGTAGTGACCTGTAACACTCCCGCTTGTTCTGTTGCCCTATCTGTTCCTCCCAGTGCCCAGTGTACCTCTCCTTCAGAGCTGTGTGTAAGGTGTTTGGTGACACATGTGAGATACTCAGCTAGTCTGTACTCTCTCTGTAGTGACCTGTAACACTCCCTCTTGTTCTGTTACCCAGGCTGTACCTCCCAGTGCTCAGTGTACCTCTCCTTCAGAGCTGCGTGTAAGGTGTTTGGTGACACATGTGAGATACTCAGCTAGTCTGTACTCTCTCTGTAGTGACCTGTAACATTCCCTCTTGTTCTGTTACCCAGTCTGTACCTCCCAGTGCCCAGTGTACCTCTCCTTCAGAGCTGTTTGTAAGGTGTTTGGTGACACATGTGAGATACTCAGCTAGTCTGTACTCTCTCTGTAGTGACCTGTAACACTCCCTCTTGTTCTGTTACCCAGTCTGTACCTCCCAGTGCTCAGTGTACCTCTCCTTCAGAGCTGTTTGTAAGGTGTTTAGTGACACATGTGAGATACTCAGCTAGTCTGTACTCTCTCTGTAGTGACCTGTAACACTCCCTCTTGTTCTGTTACCCAGTCTGTACCTCCCAGTGCTCAGTGTACCTCTCCTTCAGAGCTGTTTGTAAGGTGTTTGGTGACACATGTGAGATACTCAGCTAGTCTGTACTCTCTCTGTAGTGACCTGTAACACTCCCTCTTGTTCTGTTACCCAGTCTGTACCTCCCAGTGCCCAGTGTACCTCTCCTTCAGAGCTGTTTGTAAGGTGTTTGGTGACACATGTGAGATACTCAGCTAGTCTGTACTCTCTCTGTAGTGACCTGTAACACTCCCTCTTGTTCTGTTACCCAGTCTGTTCCTCCCAGCGCCCAGTGTACCTCTCCTTCAGAGCTGTTTGTAAGGTGTTTGGTGACACATGTGAGATACTCAGCTAGTCTGTACTCTCTCTGTAGTGACCTGTAACACTCCCTCTTGTTCTGTTACCCAGTCTGTACCTCCCAGTGCCCAGTGTACCTCTCCTTCAGAGCTGTTTGTAAGGTGTTTGGTGACACTCTCTCATGGGCTGTTCTTTTGCTGATGTGGTTTTGCAGGTCTGATGTATATTCTCTAAATGCTTTTGATGCTGGGTCACAGAGTGCTTGGTGGTAAAGTGTACTTGTGTCACTATTTGTGAGATGACACCAGAATTTGTACACCCGTTTTTGCATTGGTAGCAACAATGGGAATCTTCCCAGCTCTGCTCTGCACCCATTGTTAGGGGCGCTTCTGTGTACCCACAGTGCATATTTACAGAATTGGAGATGTGCAATTTCTGTGAGAGTTTTGTCCCATTCTCGGTAGTTCTGGGTCAGTGTTGGGCCCCAGACCTCACAGCCATACAGCAGGATTGGTACAATGGTGCTTTCAAATACCTTAAGTAACAGTTCTGTAGGAGGGTTTAGACTGGCTAGCAGCTTCTTTATTGCATGGAAGGCTCTAAGGGCTTTTTCTTGCAGTGTTTTGATGCCCAGTTTAAAGCTTCCTGATGCACTCAGTGTAAGCCCAAGATAGGTATAATTTAATGTGTGCTCTACCTCTTTAGAGAACAATAGGAATTTGAGTTTTTGCTGGAGATTTTTGGGCTTTTTCTGGAAAATCATGACTTTCGTTTTTTCCATATTCACTTCCATTGCCCATGACTTACAGTATGTCTGCAGTAGGTCTAGTTTTTCTTGCAAACCCACTGCTGTGGGGGACAGGATGAGCAGGTCATCTGCATATAAGAGACAATGGATTTCCTTCCCATTCAGGGATATACCTGGTGCTGTTCATTTCTCCAGTACTGTGGGCAGATCATTAAAGGGACAGTACACTGTAAAATTGTTTTTCCATAAATGTATTTTAAATGACTTGTTATACCAACTGCAGAGTATAAAATATTTGAGAAATTGCATTTTTGGGTTTATTTGTGTATCTGAAGTAGCTGGTTTTGTGCTTTGAAACCACAGCCTATTACAATGGGTTAAGCTTCAGGTAATATCAGATCTTATTATGTTATCACTTTTATGTAAACAGACTTTCTTCCTTATCTTATATTTGTCTGAAACACCAACTCAATACATAGAGAGAACAATGGAAAATGATCATTTTATTACTTAACTATCATGCCCCCCACTGAGGGTGTAATCTCTTCTGCTGGCTGTGTTTACTTAGGCTTGTCACTAGCGTATACGCCAGTATCAAAACTTTCAGTATAGGTTGGGAAACCACAAGCTAAATCAGCTATTTCAAATGCTGAAATATGAGTAAAGGAGCTATTTGCAACCAATTTAATACACTCTAGCAGGTAAAAAGGATCATTGGGAATAATTTAAAGGGGAGAAAGTTTTTGGGTGAACTGTCCCTTTAATGTACAGGTTGAATAATGTGGGGCTGAGGCTGCATCCTTGTCTGACACCTCTCTTTTGTTCAAAGCTCTTTGTTTGTAGTTTGTTTATTTTTGCTTTACATTTGAGGGATGAATACATGGTCTTTATTATGTCATATTTCTTCCCACCAATTCCACTTTGCAGCAATTTCTTGTAAGTCCACAAAACATGCAAACACCTTCCCTGATGGTGAGCTTTTAACATACTTGTTAGTGATAGCTTGTAATTTGAATATGTGGTCTGTGGTTCTTTGTTTAGGGAGGAAACCTATTTGACTCATGTGCAGGGTTTTGCTATCTATTAGAAATTTTAATATTCTCTGGTTCAGGATTGTGCAGAAGAGTTTTCTCACATTGCTGTTTACACAGACTCCCCTGTAGTTATTTGGGTCAGTTAGATCCCCATGTTTGTGGATTGGGGTAACCAGACCTTATGTCCATGTTTCTGGGAAGTGCCCTGATTGTAAGATGATATTAAAACTAGTGTAGGGAGCGTATGTGAGGGGAACGTCATAAGGGAGGGGCTGCTGGGAGAGAACAATGGGTGATCTAGGTGTGCCAGGTGTGGGGGTTGAGACAGAGATAAGAAGAGAAGGCATTGGTCAGGAGAAGGGACAGGGGAGGAGCTGGGGGAAAAGGTGTTATAAGGAAGGGGACTGCAGGAGGGAGTCAATAACCTTTTTTCTTTGTTTCCCACCCTCCCACCCTAGACGCAGCAGAGCATGATGCAATAATCTGAGAGGTCACGTGAAAAAGCAGTACTTGCACGGCTAAGGGCAGGACGTTGACTAATTGGTCGAGTCGCAGTAAGACCGCCCATGCGCCTCAATAAGGGGAAGAACACAGCGCAACCGAAGGGCAGCAGGTGACCTGGCGGTCTACGCTGACTGGAGGATAGAAAACGGCAGCTGTTTTGACATAGTATTGATCATACAATCGCAACAAGCGGTGAAGTTTGTGCACGACACGTGGGCGGGGCAGAAGGGGAGGTGGGAGGATCCCGCGGCATACTCAGCCCTGAGGGGTGACCCGGTGGTCTATCTAGGGGGAGGGCTATGCCGTGGGTTCTCCCTTCTCCAAGCTGCCCTGACAGGGGGGGGTAGTTGTTACACCCCCCTAGGCGTCGTTCCCAAAATTCTGGTTTTAATGCAGTGGCATTATTTGATGCTTATTTTGAGTTGATTTATGGTTGAATTTTGCAAGATATAGTTTAAAGGTGGCAAAATTCAATTAAGTAATAAATCGTGGCCTTTCCACATTTCGCCATGACTACTGTGTCTGTGTTTTTATTTTTAGATAAGAATTAGATAAGCAAAATGGGGATCGGGGTGTTATGGTTTGATGTTATACAGGTATTGGGCAAAGGAATGCAGCCTCCTCACCTTAACAGTTTTGTGAGAGCCTCTTGGAGCTGTGGGCTGCTGTGAATCAGCATCTCATTTAGTATTTGGTCAGATCCACAAGCTTTTCTTGGTTTTAATGACTTTATGCCTTCTGCAACTTCCTGTAGTGTGAAGGGGAAGTCTAGAGGAGTTTGATAGTTCTTTAAAACATTTTCTAAATTTAACAGTTTTTTCATGAGTTTCTTTTTGTGACATACTGAGCTTATTAGGTTATAGATCTTTGTATAATGTTTGAAAATAATCTGTCCATATGTCACCATCTTGGATTGGAATATGCCCAGTGGCTTTTGAGGTGAATTTTTTCCACAAGCTCCAAAAGGAATTATTATCTGTTGATTTTTGAATTAGGGAGAGTGTTTTATTTAGGTGGTTTATTTTCTTGCATTTAAGGATAGTTTTGTACTCTTTTAGTTTACGGTTATATGTGCACCTCAGATCCTCTCGCAGTGGTTCTCTGTGTTTAAGGTTTGATAATTTTCTCACCTCAAGTCTTAAGGCTGCACATTCTTTATCAAACCAATCATTTTTATTGTTATTTTTCCTTTGTCTTTTGTCTGACAGTTTAAGGGATTTGTTTGCTGCTCTATGGAGAATAGTTGTTAAATCATTTGTTGCTTTATTAGTGTCATATGGAGTATAACTGTAGCTTCTATTAATGAAAGCATTAATTTGATTAATTATCTCCTCAGTTTCCAAGCTGTTCATAAAGATTTCCTTACTTTGTTGGGACCACAGGTAATAGGGGGCATTCTGTACAGATGTTTCCTGGCTTTCCACGTTGGGATTTTCTTTGAACTATTGATGTGTATGACAATTTGGTTATGGTCTGATAGGTAGGACTGGGGTCTTATGATCAGCCAACTGATCTTTCTGATGTCCAGGTCAGTTATCACATAGTCAATGACACTTTTACCACTTGATGAGTTAAATGTAAAACTTCCCAGCCTGTCTCCAGTTACCCTTCCATTTACAATGTACAGACCTAATCTTTTACAAACATCAAGGAGTTTTTTCCCATGTGTGTTTATTATTTTATCATAGCTGTTTCTCTGAGTGTCCATCAGGGTGTCAAAATTCATACTCTTTCCAAATATATGTTTATTTCCTTGGCTGGGGGTATAGTCCCTTGCATTGCTTGTACGAGCATTCATGTCTCTGATTAGCATAATTTGTCCTTTTGTTTGAAAGTTTGAGATCTCCCCCTGCAGTGTATTGAAGTATTCTGGGTCATAATATGGTGATTCCCGTGGTGGAATGTATATGGCACAGAGGTAGAGATTGTGAGATGTCTGTACAAGGTTCTTTGATATTTGTATCCACAGATGTGTTGCACCTCTCTTCACTGGGGTGATAAATGGTTTGAGACTCTCTTTGTACCACACTAATAACCCCCCTGAGAGTCTCCCTCCATTCTTATCTTTTGTTGTTGCAGGAATTATTAACTCTTTTTATAGTCCATAGGACAAGATGATGCTGTGCTTCTATCTTGCCATGTCTCCTGTAACAAGATAATATCATGGTTTCTTATATTTTGTTGAAAATCAGGATCTCTGATTTTGTCTCCAAAGGTGGAGGAAGTGAGTCCTTTTATGTTCCAGCTGCTAATTGTGAGAGTCCATCTTGTGTCCAGTCTATAGTGTGCTAATTAAGCTTTCAGGCTGTGAGAATTAAGGTTTGTTTGTTGTTTGTTTTCCCTCTTGCAGTTCATTTGTGATATCCTGGTTTGTTTCTAAAGCTTTTCATATAGTGCATGGATTAGTTCTCGAATTTCCCTAAGTTCTGAGTCTGCCTGCATATTTTGCCTTCTATTTCTTTGGAAGTCTCTGAAGTGGGCACTGTATTGGCTGTTGTTAGGAGCCCGTAGGTTCTCCCTGTACCGTCCATTTGAGGATATCAAGGATCTTTTACTTTTATTCCATGTATGTGAGTACCCACTCCAATGTGTAGTTGTTCTATCCCTGTTATTATCGGGGGGTGTCTCTCTAAATGTGAAGTGAGTATGTTGCGCTCCAGTGTTGTATCTTTTAGATTTTTGGCAAAAATACGTACCCCCCGTTTGTTCAGATGTACTTGATCATATAGGTGTGTACAGTTAATGTTGTGGTGTTGGGCCACCATTATGTTTGGGGTTTGAGCAAAAGCCTTTAGTTGCATATTGATGTTTTGGACAATATCACTGTGTATGTCACTCCTTGGTAATAGGCTAGAAAGGATGAATTTTGTTAGTGGGAATTTATTTCTTGTGATAGTTATCAGGTCTTCCATTGCATTAATATATTTCTCTGGATCTTGCAGTTCATTTGAGCCAGTGTGGATGATTATATATTTTGGGTTATTAAAATTTGGGTTTAGAATTCTCTCTTTTGCTTTTTCCATGTTTACACATTTGTACTTACCAGGGAAGAGGCGCTTTCCATCTAGGTATTTGCCATTTGAATCCATTAAGATGAGAACATCTGTTTCAGGGGTTTGCCTTGTGTGCTCTTCTGGTTTATTTTTTGTAAGATTCTGTAGTGATTTCTCAGGGATTTCCTTAGTGGCCCCCAGTACACTGGCCAGCTGCTCTGCTTGGTTTTCTGCTCTGACCTGGGCTGTAGTCTGTTGTTGCTTGACAGGGGGCTGTGTCTGGTCTTTGGGTGGTTTCTCTTGAGCAGACTGGGTCCCTGCTTGTGGTTCTTTCTGCCTTGTTTCTCCCAAGGTCACTGTCGCTGGGTTATGTACTATTTTGTTCTTTTGAAGGTTTGTTGTTGGTCTATGTGGAGCTATATATTGGTTGTTTGGGTGATTTTCCTGATGGCGTTTCAGTTCTTCCTTGGATTTCTTGAGATCACATTTTAATCTTTCATTGTCAATAATTAGATCAGAGATTTGTGATCTGATTTCCTGGATTTCCTGTTTGTGCTCCTGCTTGATGGTCATGAGCTCTTGCTTTACCCATTCTAAGTGATCTTTTTGTACAAGGTCCTTTTTTGTTGATTCACGGAACTCTGCAAAGTCTCTTTCTAGTGAGGCCAAACAGTCCCTTAGAGATTTGTCAGTTATGGGTGAGTGTTTCACTGCTTTATTCTGTTTCTCTGTCTGTGATGCCCTTGTATTTTCTGTTGATATAATATCTGATGAGGTTTTATTTAGTTCTTCTTCCCTAATAGCGAGTTCTCTATTCACCAAGCTTTTCTGTTTCAGTGTTTTAAACTGTGTTTCAAATAAATCCAGGCAGGATTCGCTTCCTTGTATCATTTCTGTGCCGTTATTATAAATATTTATTGTATAAAGCGTATTTTCACAGTCTTCTCCATCGTATACAATTATCTGTCTTCCGTTCCCATTTCCCTTTTTTTGAATGTTAATAAAGTTTTCCCGTAAGGTTTGGTGCCAGGCATCTTTTTGCTCTGTATGAAATAATAAGTTGGTTTTGTGCTTTTTTTTTGGTCTCTATAAGAATAATCAACGATAAGTAGTTCAGGGTTGTTGATGAGGATGTTTTCTTTAAATCCTTTTTGGGCTGCTCCAGTTTTGAGGTCCTCTGGGTATATAATTTTGTAGCATTCCTGGCCACTTGGTACAAGGTAATCCAGGGTCTTGCTGTTCCCGGGGTTCATTTTCTGTGCAGTATTATTGCTTAGATATTCAAAATAGTAAAATTGACATAAACCAGCTATAATATCCAAAAATATTGTATTCTGGTAACCTTTAGATCTTGTTAGTATTTCACTTGCATTCTAAGTAGTAGAAGACTCGTTTCCATGCATTAAAAGGATGTGATGCTTCTGTTGTCCCAGGGTATAGAGGTGGTAGTAGTATTTAGTTGAGACTTTTACTTTCTCTATGAGTAGATTCCAGGTTTTCCAAGTAGAAGTAGAATTATATTGTATTATATCCAGTAAAAATTCAGAAAGTTACCTTAATTCTCACAGCCTGTAGCTTAGAAGTTCAGCAGCATCTTGTTTTCATCATAAAATTTATAATCCTGTATTATCTCCAAACATATTGTATTCCAATATCTCTTCAGTCTATACTGTATGCAGAGCTAGAGTGTGCTAGAGTGTCCTCCACTGGATCTCAACGGTGCCAGCTTCCTGTGTGTCCTGCTGCTCTGCATATCCTCCACTGGATCTCTAATGTTCCAGCCTCCTGTGTGCCCTGCTGTTCTGTCTGTCCTCCACTGGATATCTAGTGTGCCAGCCTCCTGTGTGTTCTGCTGCTCTGAATATCCTCCACTGGATCTCTAGTGTGCCAGACCTCCTATGTGACCTGCTGCTCTGAATATCCTCCACTGGATCTCTAATCTTCCAGCCTCCTGTGTGTCCTGCTGCTCTGTCTGTCCTCCATTGGATCTCTAGTGTGCCAGACCTCCTGTGTGACCTGCTGCTCTGTCTATCCTCCACTGGATCTCTAATGTTCCAGCCTCCTGTGTGTCCTCCTGCTCTGCATATCCTCCCCTGGATCTCTAATGTTCCAGCCTCCTGTGTGTCCTGCTGTTCTGTCTATCCTCCACTGGATCTCAACTGTGCCATCTTCCTGTGTGTCCTGCTGCTCTGTCTATCCTCCACTGGATCTCTAGAGTGCCAGACCTCCTGCTCTGTCTATCCTCCACTGGATCTTTAGTGTGCCAGCCTTCTATGTGTCCTGCTGCTCTGTCTATCCTCCACTGGATCTCTTTTTTTTTTATATTTTACTTTTTATTCAGTTTTAGTTAAATTTACAACATGAACCATAATCATCAATCCTCAGCAAAAAATATATATACAAAGAACAAGGAAAAGAAGAAGTCTCATGTTATAGAACTTGAGGATAGATTGTGAATAAATGGCTTGTAAACAAAGTATAACATAATAGAATTCAGCAATTTTTAGAGTACACAAATAATTAAAGCCATCAATTTTCTAAACAGGATTTCAGTTCGACCGTTTGTCTATTCAACATCTACGGGGAAAGGGGATGGGGGAGGGCACAACGACAAAAAGAAAAAAAGAAAAAAAAGGGGGGCCTTTTTTACCAACGCCCTAATAAAACTGTCTCGGAGTGTCTAAGGGGATATATTAGATTATCTATTTCTTTCTGGGGGAAGATTTTAATGAATCTGGCCCATTTCTGGAAAAAGAGAGTTATTTCTCTTTCGGAAGTCAAAGTTATATCCATCTGCTCAATGACGCATTGCTTTTTCATGTAGTTTTTAACTTCTGATATACTCGGAGCTGAGGTATCTCGCCATTTATTAAGAATTAAATTCCTTGCGGCCAAAATTGTCATATTTATTATTTTTTTAAAGTTATGAGTGGAAGGGGATTCAACAAAGAAGATTACTTCTGCCAAAGAGAGAGAGAGAGGGCAATTTTAACGCCCTAGTAAGCCAAAATTCTAACTTCCGCCAGAACTGCGTTAATCGAGGGCAGGTCCACATCATATGGACTAAGTCCGCCGCTGGGAGCAAGCATTTTGGGCAAACATTAAAGTTGAGATTATGCCATTTAAATCCTTTGAGCGGAGTGTAGTAGGTTCTATATAAAATCTTAATGTGTGATTCCCTCCAGCTAGCAGATAAAGTAGTTTGTGTTATCGTGATTATAGACTTTTCAACCTGGTTGGGCCCGATGTCTAAATCTTGAGACATTAGATTCCATTTTTGCGTTATGTAATCTAGATTAAATTCACCCTTTTGGCTGACCAACAGGTCATACCAGGTTGAAATGGAGAATAGGTTGTTTTTAACAAGGATAGGCCAACTATCTAGTTTCCCCCAAGACCAAGACCAACCATATTTGTCGATAAGTGAAGAAAGATAATGCCTAGCCTGTAAGTACGCGAACAAGTCTTTATTACTTAGTTTGAATTCCTGTTTTAAGGTCTCAAAGGTTTTAATTAGATGAGCCTCCTGATCTATAAATTGTGTGAGGTAAGTCAATCCGAGGCTATTCCATTTCTGGAAGACCTGAGATTGGGTACCTCTTTGGAATTCCGGATTGCCACATAATCCTTGAAATTTCGGGATAGATAGATCTATGCCTAATTTATATCCTAGTTTTCTCCAAGCTTGTAATATTGTGGATATAGAACTAAGGCATTTCACTTAGGAATCAGATGCAAAGGGCAATGAATTAAGGCTGTGGGATTATATGGATATAATATATTTATTTCAAGAGTATTATTCGTGAAGTAATTCTTATTTAATAGCCAATCTATTACAGTTCGTGCTAAAAAGACCAAGCTGTAGCTGCTGAGATCTGGTAGAGCCATGCCACCATACCTCCTAGGCAGATGTAATCTAGTAATCGAAATTCGGGGCCTTTTGCACCTCCATAAGAAGTACCGAAGAGCCTTACATAAACTCTTCCAGTCTTTAGTTTTCAGGATGACTGGTACATTCTGCAGAGGAAAAAGGATCTTAGGAAGAAGAACCATCTTGAAAAGAGCAATTCGACCCGTCAATGAGAGGGGAAAATTTTGCCAGTTCTTCATATATTCCTTTACCTTGATTAGGACTGGAGAGATATTAAGATCATACCACTCTCGTGGATTTGCCGAAATATTAATGCCTAAATATCTAAAGTGAGATCTGACCTCATTAAAAGGTAATTCGGTCAAAGATATCTCACTTTTCCTAATCCACATTAACTCTGATTTGGCAAGATTAATTTTATATCCCGTAAATGCTCCAAAAGAATTTGTGATCGAGAGTAATTTGGGGATATTAAATCGAGTATTTGAGACGTAGACCAGTACGTCATCGGCATACAAAGCAATTTTTTGTTCCACTGACCCTATCTTTATGCCTTGAAGATCTTTTCTTATTTTGAGGGCAAGAGGCTCAATAGCTAGGTCAAACAACAGAGGAGATAAGGGGCAGCCTTGTCTGGTGCCCCTTTGAAGTTTAATTGGACCAGATTCTAGCTGGTTAATAGAAAGTTTGGTTGATAAGTTTTAACATAAACTTTTAATAAAATATACAAAGTTATCTTTAAATCCAAAGGATAGCAGAGAAGTCAGAATATGCTGGTGATGTACTGAGTCGAAAGCCTTCTCTGCATCTAGCGCTATTACCGCCAAGTCCATTTGGTCTTGAGATGGTACTTTCTCAGAGTTGTTGAAGTAATCAAGGATCAGAAAGAGTTCTCTGATTTTAGCTGTTAAGTTGCGTTTATTTAGAAACCCTGCCTGGTCCTCGTTAATGAGAGGCCCAATCTCGCTCTGTAATCTTTTAGCTAGAATCGAGGTCAATAATTTGTAATTGGAGTTAAGTAATGCTATAGGCCGATAGGCCTCCTTTTTTAGAGGGTCTTTACCTTGTTTTAAGATTAGCGACGTAGTAGAAGCAGAGAAAGATGTAGAAATGGGATTCCTCTCTATGTAAAAGTAGTTAAAGAGTGTCTTCAAATAGGGAGTAACAATCGGTGCCAAAATCTTGTAAAACTCATTAGGCAATGAGTCCGGCCCAGGAGCTTTGTCTGACCGCAGTTCCTTAATGGTTTGAAGAATCTCTTGATAAGATATAGGGGCATTAATTTTATTTATTGCATCTTCACCCAGGACTGGATGGTCCAGGCCTACCCAGAAATCTCTTGAAGCCACCAAGTCGGACTCCTTAAAGGAGTAAATCCCTTTATAATAATCTGAAAAAGTTTCTAATATCTCTTTCGGGTCATTGATCATAGAATCAGATTCTAAAAGTAAGTCGATTGGGGAATTCCCTTGAATATTTTTGTGTAATTTGGCCAGAAATTTACCGGCTTTGTCCCCATGACGATAGAACTTTGCTTTAGATTTTAAGTCAGCTTGCACCGTATTATGGGTCAATAAGGTATCTCTCTCTCCCTTGGCAGCAGAATATCGTCTCCAATTTAAAGGGGTGGGATAAGTTAAGTATCTATTATAAGAATTGGTCAAGGCTTTTAGTGCTTGATTTTCCCTAAAACTAGTTTTTCTTTTGAGCTTGACCATGTATGCAATGATCTCCCCCCTCATCACAGCTTTACCCGCTTCCCAGAGAGAGTTTGGATTATTGACTGAGCCCAAATTTAAAGAGAGAAATTCGTTCATTTTATTCATTAGCCAATTTTTAAACTTTAAATTATTTGATAAAAATTTTGGGAAAAAGAACCGCCGTGAAGAGTACATTTTACCATAAATTGGGATCTCTAATAAGATTGGAGCATGATCTGAGATGGTTATTTGTGCAATCTTAGTGGTGGAACCTATTTTTATTATTTTATCACTAACTAAGAATAAATCGATTCTTGAAAGGGAGTTAGCATTTCTGGCCTTACATGTAAATTATCTTTGATCTGGATGTTGTATTCTCCATATATCTTTAAGAGCCAAGTTACTTTCTAAAGTTCTAAACATTCTAGCCTCTAACTTGTCTCTCTTAGATTGCAAGTAGATATTTTTTTTCCCCCTGAGCCTATCAATAGGTATTCGTGGTGCCATATTGAAGTCCCCTGGCAGTATGACAATTCCTTCCCCCATTTGTAGAATATTAGTTTGAACCAAGTCCCAAAAGTTAGGATCAAAATTATTGGGGGCATAGATGTTACAAAGTATATAGACAAGATTTGCCAATTTAATTTTCAAAATTAGGGTTCTGCTGTTTGAGTCAGAGTATTTCGATAATATTTCATAAGTTAACCTCTTCCCCAGTAAGGTAGCAACTCCCCTCTTCCTACCAATGCTAGGTACATAAAATACCTCTTTCACCCAGGAAGTTTTCAATTTAACTGATTCTTCCGCATTAAGATGAGTCTCTTGTATAAAGGATATATCGGAGTTATGTTTCCTCAATTGCGAGACTATTGCCTTGTGTTTTACTGGAGAAGAGATACCCCCGACATTCCAGGACGTTAGAATCAATTTTCCTTTTTTAGACATTACTTTAAAAAAAAAAAAAAAAAAAAAAGAAAAAAAAGGGAAAAAAGAAAAAAAAGGGGGAAAAATATATTGCCCCCCCATCCCCGTCCCCAGAAGAGTAATTCTCCTTAAAACTTGGTACAAAAAAAAGAGAACAGATGAAACTGTAGAACCATTCACTTTTGCTTATCAGAAATGTGATTGAGTACATTTAAATTGTCAAAAATCCTGTTATCCTATTTAACAACTTTTTCCGTAAAAAAAAATTCTGCCTCCGCAGCGGTCTCAAAAAAATATGTGTGACCCTGAAATTCTATTTTAAGTTTAGCCGGATATAAAACAGTGGTGAAAATACCCTCTTTAATTAATCTGCCACATATTGGGGTGAGTTCTCTTCTTTTCAGAGACGTGGCATATGCGAAATCTTGAAAAATTGATATTTTAGTCCCCTCCAAAAGCACAGGCAAATTCTTACGGGATAATTGCATGATTTTAAGCTTATCTTGATAGCTCAAGTATCGTACAATTATAGGTCTGGGCCTAGATTTATTTCCTTCTGCATCCCTAAGTCTCCCTATTCTATGGGCTCTCTCTATTATTAAGGGTAGCAGTTCTTGTGGAAAATTTAGTAATTTGGGAAGAGATTCAGCTGCAAATTTCTGAAGATCTAAATAATCTGAAGTTTCAGGGACCCCAATTACCCTGACATTATTCCTTCTTGATCGATTTTCTAGATCTTCGATCTTGTTCTGTAATTCTCTAATGGAACTAGTATTTGTCTGTATTTTGGTGCTTTGGGCTGATGTGAGATCTTCAAGGTCGGAGACTCTTTGCTCCGCTTCTTCGATTCTCATCGTAAATTGCTTAACCTCATTAGATAGCGAATTTAAGTCATGTTTTATTTCTAACCTGAGTGAGTCAAATTTCGGGTTCAAGGCTTCTAAGATACTATTCACTAGCCCTTGCGAGTCTGTGCCCACGCTGATCCTTCTGGCAGAGCTAGGTTCAGGGTGCAGTTCAACTAAGGTTTCTGGCGGAGCTTTGTTCTTCCTTTCCCTGGGTCTGGATGCCATGGCCGGCGGAGTGCTTTTGTGAGTGGTTGGTAAATTTAAAAATCTATCCATAAATGAGTGCAGCTAAAAAGGAAAGTGAGGAGAAAGGGAAAAAGGGAAGGGAAAGAGGAAGAGGAGAGAGAGAACAGAATAATCAACCCCCCCTCCTCCCTCTCCTTCCCTCCCTCCTAGGGGGAAAAAAATGTGCTGTGTCTTAAAGTGATAAAATCCTAGTGAACTCAAGTGAATAAGTGACTAAACGGGAAAAAAAAAAAAGGGGGGAAGAAGAAAAGTGAAGGGTCCGGGAAAAGTATAAGGGAGGTGTTTTAATAGTGACTGTGAAGAAAGAAAGTGATCTAGGCCGACCAGGGTTATTCTCTCCCAGAGAATAAACTATAAGATTGCTGCGCTTTGACTAAAACAGAGCCCTTTAATAATTTAATACACCTTTTGGTCTATCAAGATTTTCCCCAAAGGGAACCTTCTTAACTTAGATGTCCCCGATGGAACAGTATTCACAAAGTAATATTAGCTTTACCTAAATCAATTTACCCCTGAGGATAGCAATGATCCTTTAAAACATGTGAGACTTTTCGCTGTTAAGAGTTAATAATCACCAGCAGCTTGAATCATATTGATCAACTTCACATTGTATGCATAAAAAGATAAAGAAATTATATACTTCCAATATAATTTTAACAGCTCATGCTTCAGGGCCATTAATTAATTTGATACACAGAAACATAACGCCTATAATCCATTGATAATTAATCCTAGCAAAAAACAGATGGCTTAGAGAATGCTTATCTTAACAAAGCTTTAACATGTTATCCTTGTGCCTTAGATCAGTGTTTTTCAACCAGTGTGCCGTGGCACACTAGTGTGCCATGAGAGATCCTCAGGTGTGCCACGGCAGACTGACAACAGTGTGACATATTTTTTAAACTTTGCTTGTTTTTTACTCCCAGTGCAGGGGTAGTTTGTAGGAGGCATGGCATAACAGCACAATACATACAGTATGTGTGTGTTTGTGTGTATGTGTATATATATATGCTGTATTAGGCTACAATGTGTGATTTTTTTTAAATTTTGGGATGGTGGTGTGCCACAGGATTTTTTAATGTAAAAAAGTGTGCCACGGCAAAAAAAAGGTTAAAAATCACTGCCTTAGATAATAAGGATTTAAGAGGAATATTGCCCCCTGGGCCGTGACCAAATCTTGTCCAGTTATTTTTAAGCAGTAGTGTTCCTCAAGTACTTGCAAATGGTGTTACAAAGTCCCAGGTCACCCTTTAGGGCAATGTCTTTTAGATTGAGGCAAATAAGACTTTCCCAGGGGATTCCAAACCTTAAACCATTGACTCCCAGCAAATACAGATCTTGACTCAAACAAGATTATTTTAAGAAGGAATTTTACTATCAAATTAAACCCCTGCTTTCTCCTACAGGGTGAGAAGACTGAGCAGGGAGCTAGGACCCCAGTTTGTGTCTGTTTACAGTTCCGTTCTAATTTTGCATTTTTATCTTGGGGGTAACTGCAAGCAGGGAAAACAAAGAGGGCTCAACAAACCCTTAGGTGCCTTTAGAACAGATATCGCTCACAGAGTACATATGTGTGAGATAGAATAAAGTACCAAGCTTACAGCTGTTCTGCACTCACCCCTCTTCCAGATTATTACCTTCAGTGTTAGCCGTTGATCTTTTGTGTGCTTGGGGGCGCTGGGCATAGGTAAGATGATTGTGTCCCGGGAGTAGGAGAGAATTGTGCTTACTGACCTTACACAAGGGAGTGAGAGATCCGTGACTCATTTAGAGTGGGCTGGTGCCCCACGATACTCGTGTCCAGCCTCAACGCCCGCCAGACAAATGAAAGCCGGCCTCCACAGCCAGAGGGACAAGATACAATGGCGACTCTGTTCCCCTTTCTCCGAAGCTCCAGACTCTAGAAAGAATACAATAGTCGCCAAGGAGAGACCCTGGGCAGCAAGCCAGTGAAAAGGCAGTTGCCTGTAGACCCGCCGGTCCCACCGGACCCGACCGCGACCCAAGCGGACACACTCCTGAGCTGTAAACCAACAGTGCTGTGCTTGTTCTGAGAAGCTGTTTCTTCTCCCCCCGCGCAGCACCGGTGTGGGGGGGGGGGAGAACAGGTAAGGGCGCTCAGTACCCTGTATGCAGACAGATATCTTCGGGCTATCTACCCCCTCTCACGCAGCTTCGGTGGGAGAGGGGGGACTGCCGCTGGAGGTGGTGAGGCATAGAGTAGCTCCTGCACGCGATGTCCTGCGTGGGGCTTCTGAGTTAAGATATGTTAAATCAGCGCAGATAGCAGGCGCTTCGGGAATCCCTCGGGGCTTGGTAAACACTTCAAGCCGGATGCAGGTCTCTTCTCCTCAGTTGCAGAGGGCCCTGGCGCGCGGAAAATCACCGCCAGTGGGTTACCTGCAGGACACAGGTGCTTGCGTTACACAACCTGAACGCAGGCTCCTCCTCCGGAACTCCGTGTTTTTGTGAATATACACATCCCTCCACTGGATCTCTAGTGTGCAAGCCTCCTGTGTGTCCTGCTGCTCTGTCTATCCTCCACTGGATCTCTAGTGTTCCAGCCTCCTGTGTGCTGCTGCTCTGTCTATCCTCCACTGGATCTCTAGTGTGCCAGCCTCCTGTGTGTACTGCTGCTCTGTCTATCCTCCACTGGATCTCAACTGTGCCATCTTCCTGTGTGTCCTGCTGCTCTGTCTGTCCTCCACTGGATCTCTAGTGTGCCAGCCTCCTGTGTGTCCTGCTGCTCTGTCTGTCCTCCACTGGATCTCTAGTGTGCCAGCCTCCTGTGTGTCCTCCTGCTCTGCATATCCTCCCCTGGATCTCTAATGTTCCAGCCTCCTGTGTGTCCTGCTGTTCTGTCTATCCTCCACTGGATCTCAACTGTGCCATCTTCCTGTGTGTCCTGCTGCTCTGTCTATCCTCCACTGGATCTCTAGTGTGCCAGACCTCCTGCTCTGTCTATCCTCCACTGGATCTTTAGTGTGCCAGCCTTCTATGTGTCCTGCTGCTCTGTCTATCCCCCACTGGATCTCTAGTGTGCCAGACTCCTGTGTGTCCTGCTGCTCTGTCTATCCTCCATTGGATCTCTAGTGTGCAAGCCTCCTGTGTGTCCTGCTGCTCTGTCTATCCTCCACTGGATCTATAGTGTGCCAGACTCCTGTGTGTCCTGCTGCTCTGTCTATCCTCCACTGGATCTCTAGTGTGCCAGCCTCCTGTGTGTCCTGCTGCTCTGTCTATCCTCCACTGGATCTCAACTGTGCCATCTTCCTGTGTGTCCTGCTGCTCTGTCTGTCCTCCACTGGATCTCTAGTGTGCCAGCCTCCTGTGTGTCCTGCTGCTCTGTCTGTCCTCCACTGGATCTCTAGTGTGCCAGCCTCCTGTGTGTCCTCCTGCTCTGCATATCCTCCCCTGGATCTCTAATGTTCCAGCCTCCTGTGTGTCCTGCTGTTCTGTCTATCCTCCACTGGATCTCAACTGTGCCATCTTCCTGTGTGTCCTGCTGCTCTGTCTATCCTCCACTGGATCTCTAGTGTGCCAGACCTCCTGCTCTGTCTATCCTCCACTGGATCTTTAGTGTGCCAGCCTTCTATGTGTCCTGCTGCTCTGTCTATCCCCCACTGGATCTCTAGTGTGCCAGACTCCTGTGTGTCCTGCTGCTCTGTCTATCCTCCATTGGATCTCTAGTGTGCAAGCCTCCTGTGTGTCCTGCTGCTCTGTCTATCCTCCACTGGATCTCTAGTGTGCCAGACTCCTGTGTGTCCTGCTGCTCTGTCTATCCTCCACTGGATCTCTAGTGTGCCAGCCTCCTGTGTGTCCTGCTGCTCTGTCTATCCTCCACTGGATCTCTAGTGTGCCAGACCATCCTGTGTGTCCTGCTGCTCTGTCTATCCTCCACTGGATCTCAACTGTGCCATCTTCCTGTGTGTCCTGCTGCTCTGTCTGTCCTCCACTGGATCTCTAGTGTGCCAGCCTCCTGTGTGTCCTGCTGCTCTGTCTGTCCTCCACTGGATCTCTAGTGTGCCAGCCTCCTGTGTGTCCTGCTGATCTGTCTGTCCTCCACTGGATCTCTAGTGTGCCAGCCTCCTGTGTGTCCTCCTGCTCTGCATATCCTCCCCTGGATCTCTAATGTTCCAGCCTCCTGTGTGTCCTGCTGTTCTGTCTATCTTCCACTGGATCTCTAGTGTGCCAGCCTCCTGTGTGTCCTGCTGCTCTGTCTATCCTCCACTGGATTTTTAGTGTGCCAGACTCCTGTGTGTCCTGCTGCTCTGTCTATCCTCCACTGGATCTCTAGTGTGCCAGCCTCCTGTGTGTCCTGCTGCTCTGTCTATCCTTCACTGAAACTCTAGTGTGCCAGCCTTCTATGTGTCCTGCTGCTCTGTCTATTCTTCACTGGATTTCTAGTGTGCCAGATCCTCCTGTGTGTCCTGCTGCTCTGTCTATCCTCCACTGGATCTATAGTGTGCCAGCCTCCTATGTGTCCTGCTGCTCTGTCTATCCTCCACTGGATCTATAGTGTGCCAGATCCTCCTGTGTGTCCTGCTGCTCTGTCTATCCTCCACTGGATCTATAGTGTGCCAGCCTCCTATGTGTCCTGCTGCTCTGTCTATCCTCCACTGGATCTATAGTGTGCCAGCCTCCTGTGTGTCCTGCTGCTCTGTCTATCCTCCACTGGATCTCTATTGTGCAAGACCCTCCTGTGTGTCCTGCTGCTCTGTCTATCCTCCATTGGATCTCTAGTGTGTCAGACCCTCCTGTGTGTCCTGCTGGTCTGTCTATCCTCCACTGGATCTCTAGTGTGTCAGACCCTCCTGTGTGTCCTGCTGCTCTGTCTATCCTCCACTGGATCTCTAGTGTGTCAGACCCTCCTGTGTCCTGCTGCTCTGTCTATCCTCCACTGGATCTCTAGTGTGCCAGATCCTCCTGTGTGTCCTGCTGCTCTGTCTATCCTCCACTGGATCTCTAGTGTGCCAGATCCTCCTGTGTGTCCTGCTGCTCTGTCTATCCTTCACTGGATCTCTAGTGTGCCATCTTCCTGTGTGTCCTGCTGCTCTGTCTATCCTCCACTGGATCTCTAGTGTGCCAGCCTCCTGTCTCCTGCTGCTCTGTCTATCCTTCACTGGATCTCTAGTGTACCAGCTTCCTATGTGTCCTGCTGCTCTGTCTATCCTCCACTGGATCTCTAGTGTGCCAGACCCTCCTGTGTGTTCTGCTGTTTTGTCTATCCTCCACTGGATCTCTAGTGTCCCAGCCTCCTGTTTATCCTGCTGCTCTGTCTATCCTCTACTGGATCTCTAGTGTACCAGCCTCCTGTGTCCTGCTGCTCTGTCTATCCTCTACTGGATCTCTAGTGTGCCAGGCCCTCCTGTGTGTCCTGCTGCTCTGTCTGTCCTCCACTGGATCTATAATGTGCCAGACCCTCCTGTGTCCTGCTACTCTGTCTATCCTCCACTGGATCTATAGTGTGCCAGACCCTCCTGTGTCCTGCTGCTCTGTCTATCCTCCACTGGATCTCTAGTGTGCCAGGCCCTCCTGTGTCCTGCTGCTCTGTCTATCCTCCACTGGATCTATAGTGTGCCAGACCCTCCTGTGTCCTGCTACTCTGTCTATCCTCCACTGGATCTATAGTGTGCCAGACCCTCCTGTGTCCTGCTGCTCTGTCTATCCTCCACTGGATCTCTAGTGTGCCAGGCCCTCCTGTGTCCTGCTGCTCTGTATGTCCTCCACTGGATCTCTAGTGTCCCAGCCTCCTGTGTCCTGCTGCTCTGTCTATCCTCCACTGGATCTATAGTGTGCCAGACCCTCCTGTGTCCTGCTGCTCTGTTTATCCTCCACTGGATCTATAGTGTGCCAGACCCTCCTGTGTCCTGCTGCTCTGTCTGTCCTCCACTGGATCTCTAGTGTCCCAGCCTCCTGTGTCCTGCTGCTCTGTCTGTCCTCCACTGGATCTCTAGTGTCCCAGCCTCCTGTGTCCTGCTGCTATGTCTACCCTCCACTGGATCTCTAGTGTGCCAGACCCTCCTGTTTCCTGCTGCTCTGTCTATCCTCCACTTGATCTCTAGTGTGCCAGACCCTCCTGTGTCCTGCTGCTCTGTCTATCCTCCACTGGATCTCTAGTGTGCCAGACCCTCCTGTGTCCTGCTGCTCTGTCTATCCTCCACTGGATCTCTGGTGTGCCAGATCCTCCTGAGTCCTGCTGTTCTGTCTGTCCTCCACTGGATCTCTGGTGTGCCAGATCCTCCTGAGTCCTGCTGCTCTGTCTATCCTCCACTGGATCTCTAGTGTGCCAGATCCTCCTGTGTCCTGCTGCTCTGTCTGTCCTCCACTGGATCTCAGCTGTGCCAGCCTCCTGTGTGTTCTGCTGCTCTGCATATCCTCCACTGGATCTCTAATGTTTCAGCCTCCTGTGTGTCGTGCTGTTCTGTCTGTCCTCCACTGGATCTCTCGTGTGCCAGCCTCCTGTGTGTCCTGCTGCTCTTTGTATCCTCCACTGGATCTCTAGTGTGCCAGACCTCCTGTGTGTTCTGCTGTTCTTTCTATCCTCTACTGGATCTCTAGTGTGCCAGACCTCCTGTGTGACCTGCTGCTCTGCATATCCTCCACTGGATCTCTAGTGTGCCAGCCTCCTGTGTGTCCTGCTGCTCTGTCTATCCTCCCACTGGATCTCTAGTGTGCCAGACCCTCCTGTGTGTCCTGCTGCTCTGTCTATCCTCCACTGGATCTCTAGTGTACCAGACCCTCCTGTGTGTCCTGCTGCTCTGTCTATCCTCCACTGGATCTCGAGTGTGCCAGACTCCTGTGTATCCTGCTGCTCTGTCTATCCTCCACTGGATCTCTAGTGTGCCAGACCACCTGTGTGTCCTGCTGCTCTGTCTATCCTCCACTGGATCTCTAGTGTGCCAGACCCTCCTGTGTGTCTTGCTGCTCTGTCTATCCTCCACTGGATCTATAGTGTGCCAGACCCTCCTGTGTGTCCTGCTGCTCTGTCTATCCTCCACTGGATCTTGAGTGTGCCAGACTCCTGTGTATCCTGCTGCTCTGTCTATCCTCCACTGGATCTCTAGTGTGCCAGACCCTCCTGTGTGTCTTGCTGCTCTGTCTATCCTCCACTGGATCAAGTCAAGTCAAGTCAAGAATACTTTATTAGCATGACATTATTAAATGTGTTGCCAAAGTAATCTTACAATGAAACAGATCAATAACAATTTATAAAGTAGGAGTATAGTGGGTAAATATGATAGTTCATATAATCTGATTGGGGGTTCTGGTCATGTGACAGTCTGCTACATATCTTGCTACTATCCTTGTAGCTTTGTTGTTTTCTCCTAAGAGTACACATAGGCCCCAATTTATCAAAGGGCTTGCGGACCTGATCCGACACTGCAGATCAGGTCCGCAAGACCTCGTTAAATGCGGAGAGCAATACGCTCTCCGCATTTAACATTGCACCAGCAGCTCACAAGAGCTGCTGGTGCAACGCCGCCCCCTGCAGACACGCGGCCAATCGGCCGCCAGCAGGGAGGTGTCAATCAACCCGATCGTACTCAATCGGGTTGATTTCCGGCGATTCCTGTCCGCCTGCTCAGAGCAGGCGGACAGGGTTATGGAGCAGCGGTCTTTAGACCGCTGCTTCATAAGTTGTGTTTCTGGTGAGTCTAAAGACTCGCCAGAAACACGGCCCTTCAAGCTCCGTACGGAGCTTGATAAATGGGCCTGATAGTCTTTCTTGTTCAGACATTTGTGGGAAGTCTGTTATTTCTCTCATTATTTTTGGGAAGTATTTATCCCTTAAGAGTTTGTATCTTGTACAGCACAAGAGGAAGTGCACTTCAGTCTCTATGTCCCCACTGTCACACTGTGCACATTGTCTGGCTGCCCTGGGTCTCCATTTTGTCTGATATCTGCCAGTCTCTATTTCCAGCTGGTGGTCAGAGATTCTGTATTTAGTGATTATCTGTCTGTGCTTTGGGTTGGTGACACTTGTGAGATACTCAGCTAGTCTGTACTCTCTCTGTAGTGACCTGTAACACTCCCTCTTGTTCTGTTACCCAGTCTGTACCTCCCAGTGCCCAGTGTACCTCTCCTTCAGAGCTGTTTGTAAGGTGTTTAGTGACACATGTGAGATACTCAGCTAGTCTGTACTCTGTAGTGACCTGTAACACTCCCTCTTGTTCTGTTACCCAGGCTGTACCTCCCAGTGCCCAGTGTACCTCTCCTTCAGAGCTGTGTGTAAGGTGTTTAGTGACACATGTGAGATACTCAGCTAGTCTGTACTCTCTCTGTAGTGACCTATAACACTCCCTCTTGTTCTGTTACCCAGTCTGTACCTCCCAGTGCCCAGTGTAGCTCTCCTTCAGAGCTGTGTGTAAGGTGTTTGGTGACACTTGTGAGATACTCAGCTAGTCTGTACTCTCTCTGTAGTGACCTGTAACACTCCCTCTTTTTCTGTTACCCAGTCTGTACCTCCCAGTGCCCAGTGTACCTCTCCTTCAGAGCTGTTTGTAAGGTGTTTAGTGACACATGTGAGATACTCAGCTAGTCTGTACTCTGTAGTGACCTGTAACACTCCCTCTTGTTCTGTTACCCAGGCTGTACCTCCCAGTGCCCAGTGTACCTTTCCTTCAGAGCTGTGTGTAAGGTGTTTAGTGACACATGTGAGATACTCAGCTAGTCTGTACTCTCTCTGTAGTGACCTGTAACACTCCCTCTTGTTCTGTTACCCAGTCTGTACCTCCCAGTGCCCAGTGTACCTCTCCTTCAGAGCTGTTTGTAAGGTGTTTGGTGACACATGTGAGATACTCAGCTAGTCTGTACTCTCTTTGTAGAGACCTGTAACACTACCTCTTGTTCTGTTACCCTATCTGTTCCTCCCAGTGCCCAGTGTACCTCTCCTTCAGAGCTGTGTGTAAGGTGTTTAGTGACACGTGAGATACTCAGCTAGTCTGTACTCTCTCTGTAGTGACCTGTAACACTCACTCTTGTTCTGTTACCCAGTCTGTACCTCCCAGTGCCCAGTGTAGCTCTCCCTCAGAGCTGTTTGTAAGGTGTTTAGTGACACATGTGAGATATTCAGCTAGTCTGTACTCTCTCTGTAGTGACCTGTAACACTCCCTCTTGTTCTGTTGCCCTATCTGTTCCTCCCAGTGCCCAGTGTACCTCTCCTTCAGAGCTGTGTGTAAGGTGTTTGGTGACGTGTGAGATACTCAGCTAGTCTGTACTCTCTCTGTAGTGACCTGTAACACTCCCTGTTGTTCTGTTACCCAGTCTGTACCTCCCAGTGCCCAGTGTACCTCTCCTTCAGAGCTGTGTGTAAGGTGTTTAGTGACACATGTGAGATACTCAGCTAGTCTGTACTCTCTCTGTAGTGACCTGTAACACTCCCTCTTGTTCTGTTACCCAGTCTGTACCTCCCAGTGCTCAGTGTATCTCTCCTTCAGAGCTGTGTGTAAGGTGTTTAGTGACACACGTGAGATACTCAGCTAGTCTGTACTCTGTAGTGACCTGTAACACTCCCTCTTGTTCTGTTACCCAGGCTGTACCTCCCAGTGCCCAGTGTACCTCTCCTTCAGAGCTGTGTGTAAGGTGTTTAGTGACACATGTGAGATACTCAGCTAGTCTGTACTCTCTCTGTAGTGACCTGTAACACTCCCTCTTGTTCTGTTACCCTATCTTTTCCTCCCAGTGCCCAGTGTACCTCTCCTTCAGAGCTGTGTGTAAGGTGTTTGGTGACACATGTGAGATACTCAGCTAGTCTGTACTCTCTCCGTAGTGACCTGTAACACTCCCTCTTGTTCTGTTACCCAGTCTGAACCTCCCAGTGCCCAGTGTAGCTCTCCTTCAGAGCTGTGTGTAAGGTGTTTAGTGACACATGTGAGATACTCAGCTAGTCTGTACTCTCTCTGTAGTTACCTGTAACACTCCCTCTTGTTCTGTTGCCCTATCTGTACCTCCCAGTGCCCAGTGTACCTCTCCTTCAGAGCTGTGTGTAAGGTGTTTGGTGACACTTGTGAGATACTCAGCTAGTCTGTACTCTCTCTGTAGTGACCTGTAACACTCCCTCTTGTTCTGTTACCCAGTCTGTTCCTCCCAGTGCCCAGTGTACCTCTCCTTCAGAGCTGTTTGTAAGGTGTTTGGTGACACTCTCTCATGGGCTGTTCTTTTGCTGATGTGGTTTTGCAGGTCTGATGTATATTCTCTAAATGCTTTTGATGCTGGGTCACAGAGTGCTTGGTGGTAAAGTGTGCTTGTGTCACTATTTGTGAGGTGAAACCAGAATTTGTACACCCGTTTTTTGCATTGGTAGCAACAATGGGAATCTTCCCAGCTCTGCTCTGCACCCATTGTTAGGGGCGCTTCTGTGTACCCGCAGTGCATATTTACAGAATTGGAGATGTGCAATTTCTGTGAGAGTTTTGTCCCATTCTCGGTAGTTCTGGGTCAGTGTTGGGCCCCAGACCTCACAGCCATACAGCAGGATTGGTACAATGGTGCTTTCAAATACCTTAAGTAACAGTTCTGTAGGAGGGTTTAGACTGGCTAGCGGCTTCTTTATTGCATGGAAGGCTCTAAGGGCTTTTTCTTGCAGTGTTTTGATGCCCAGTTTAAAGCTTCCTGATGCACTCAGTGTAAGCCCAAGATAGGTATAATTTAATGTGTGCTCTACCTCTTTAGAGAACAATAGGAATTTGAGTTTTTGCTGGAGATTTTTGGGCTTTTTCTGGAAAATCATGACTTTCGTTTTTTCCATATTCACTTCCATTGCCCATGACTTACAGTATGTCTGCAGTAGGTCTAGTTTTTCTTGCAAACCCACTGCTGTGGGGGACAGAATGAGCAGGTCTTCTGCATATAAGAGACAATGGATTTCCTTCCCATTCAGGGATATACCTGGTGCTGTGCATTTCTCCAGTTCTATGGGCAGATCATTAATGTACAGGTTCAATAATGCTGGGCTGAGGCTGCATCCTTGTCTGACACCTCTCTTTTGTTCAAAGCTCTTTGTTTGTAGTTTGTTTATTTTTGCTTTACATTTGAGGGATGAATACATGGTCTTTATTATGTCATATGTCTTCCCACCAATTCCACTTTGCAGCAATTTCATGTATAGGCCAGGGTGCCAGATTGAGTCAAATGCTTTTTTGAAGTCCACAAAACATGCAAACACCTTCCCTGTTGGTGAGCTTTTCACATACTTGTTAGTGATAGCTTGCAATGTGAATATATGGTCTGTGGTTCTTTGTCTAGGGAGGAAACCTATCTGACTCATGTGCAGGGTTCTGCTGTCTATTAGAAATTGTAATATTCTCTGGTTCAGGATTGTGCAGAAGAGTTTGCTCACATTGCTGTTTACACAGACTCCCCTGTAGTTATTTGGGTCAGTTAGATCCCCATGTTTGTGGATTGGGGTAACCAGACCTTCTGTCCATGTTTCTGGGAAGTGCCCTGATTGTAAGATGATATTAAACAGTTTTGTGAGAGCCTCTTGGAGCTGTGGGCTGCTGTGAATCAGCATCTCATTTAGTATTTGGTCAGATCCACAAGCTTTTCTTGGTTTTAATGCCCTTATGCCTTCTGCAACTTCCTGTAGTGTGAAGGGGAAGTCTAGAGAAGTTTGATAGTTCTTTATTACATTTTGTAAATTTAACAGTTTTTCATGAGTTTCTTTTTGTGACATACTGAGCTTATTAGGTTCTAGATCTTTGTATAATGTTTGAAAATAATCTGTCCATATGTCACCATCTTGGATTGGAATATGCCCAGTGGCTTTTGAGGAGAATTTTTTCCACAAGCTCCAAAAGGAATTATTATCTGTTGATTCTTGAATTTGGGAGAGTGTTTTATTGAGGTGGTTTATCTTCTTGCGTTTAAGGATAGTTTTGTACTCTTTTAGTTTACGGTTATATGTGCACCTCAGATCCTCTCGCAGTGGTTCTCTGTGTTTAAAGTTTGATAATTTTCTCACCTCAAGTCTTAAGGCTGCACATTCTTTATCAAACCAATCATTTTTATTGTTATTTTTCCTGTTTGTTGCTTTATTTGTGTCATATGGAGTATAACTGTAGCTTCTATTAATGAAAGCATTAATTTGATTAATTATCTCCTCAGTTTCAAAGCTGTTCATAAAGATTTCCTTACTTTGTTGGGACCACAGGTAATTAGGGGGCATTCTGTACAGATGTTTCCTGGCTTTCCATGTTGGGATTTTCTTTGAACTATTGATGTGTATGGATCACTACTGTGCCAGACCCTCCTGTTTGTCCTGCTGCTCTGTCTATCCTCCACTGGATCTCTAGTGTGCCAGACCCTCCTGTGTGTCCTGCTGCTCTGTCTATCCTCCACTGGATCTCTAGTGTGCCAGACCCTCCTGTGTGTCCTGCTGCTCTGTCTATCCTCCACTGGATCTCTATTGTGCCAGACTCCTGTGTGTCCTGCTGCTCTGTCTATCCTCCACTGGATCTCTAGTGTGCCAGACCCTCCTGTGTGTCCTGCTGCTCTGTCTGTCCTCCACTGGATCTCTAGTGTGCCAGACCCTCCTGTGTGTCCTGCTGCTCTGTCTATCCCCCACTGGATCTCTATTGTGCCAGACTCCTGTGTGTCCTGCTGCTCTGTCTATCCTCCACTGGATCTCTAGTGTGCCAGACCCTCCTGTGTGTCCTGCTGCTCTGTCTGTCCTCCACTGGATCTCTAGTGTGCCAGACCCTCCTGTGTGTCCTGCTGCTCTGTCTATCCTCCACTGGATCTCTAGTGTGCCAGCCTACTGTGTGTTCTGCTGTTCTGTCTATCCTCCACTGGATCTCTAGTGTGCCAGCCTTCTGTGTGTCCTGCTGCTCTGTCTATCCTCCACTGGATCTCTAGTGTGCCAGACTCCTGTGTGTCCTGCTGCTCTGTCTATCCTCCACTGGATCTCTAGTGTGCCAGACCCTCCTATGTGTCCTGCTGCTCTGTCTATCCTCCACTGGATCTCTAGTGTGCCAGACCCTTCTGTGTGTCCTGCTGCTCTGTCTATCCTACACTGGATCTCTAGTGTGCCAGCCTTCTGTGTGTCCTGCTGCTTTGTCTATCCTACCCTGGATCTCTAGTGTGCCAGACCCTCCTGTGTGACCTGCTGCTCTGTCTATCCTCCACTGGATCTCTAGTGTGCCAGACCCTCCTGTGTGTCCTGCTGCTCTGTCTATCCTCCACTGGATCTCTAGTGTGCCAGACCCTCCTGTGTGTCCTGCTGCTCTGTCTATCCTCCACTGGATCACTATTGTGCCAGACTCCTGTGTGTCCTGCTGCTCTGTCTATCCTCCACTGGATCTCTAGTGTGCCACACTCTCCTGTGTGTCCTGCTGCTCTGTCTGTCCTCCACTGGATCTCTAGTGTGCCAGACTCCTGTGTGTCCTGCTGCTCTGTCTATCCTCAACTGGATCTCTAGTGTGCCAGACCCTCCTGTGTCCTGCTGCTCTGTCTATCCTCCACTGGATCTCTAGTGTTCCAGACCCTCCTGTGTGTCCTGCTGCTCTGTCTATACTGTCAGTATATTTATGAAAATCTTAGCAGTATTCCCTAAACAATGTGTAAGTATATGGCAGGGAATATATTTAACAATCTTCCTTTAAACTAAACCTGCAATCAAACATACATTTGCTAAGACAATAAAATGAATCTAAATATCTGAATTCTTTATTATTAGTAAATAACTATGAACATGTTGATACGTAAATATTTGTAATGATTAGAATATGAATCAATATTATATGCGTTAAAACAAAAACTATTTAAAATATGCTATGCAAAGCTCATGCCAATTTACTTTAAAACCAATCTTTCATTCAGAGCTGCATTTAAAATATTACAATGAGACCTAAAATAGCAGTTACAAACATTCAGCAATATGATTTACAGTGCTAATTTAAGCAATAGTACAATATACACTTCTATTAAAAACATCAGAAATTGTATATATTATTTATGTAAAGACCCAATTCTGAGTTATAACTCTACAGTTGTATAGATAAAACAATTTAGCATCAAGGATATGTATTTAACAATATAGACTGAATATAAACTACAGCTATTATGCATATATCTGTGTTAAAATATTAATTGCAACCCTCTTTCTTTTTATATATATATATATATATATATATATATATATATATATATATATACGTTACCAAAATAGATAGTTCAGTTACCAAGGATTCCTTGTTTCATCTCAGAAAATATATAAGCAAATTTTTGCAATCACTGAGAAAAAGGTAGATCAGCTTGTTCAGAATGAATGTATTTTGGACGCCCAACAGTATATCATTCAAGTCAGAAAAAATCTGTGTCCCCTTCTCCTTCATGCATTCACTTAAATAACTTTTTCATTCATTGATGAAACCATGGGAGTGGCCCTACGAGATCTGACCATCCCATTGGTTAGGTGGGATGTCTATTTGGATTGGCCCTTGGTCACCATGGAAACGCATCCTTTAAGCAGTTAAATCTCAACTGCTATACCGGTATCTGCCCTTATGTGGCAGCAGACAGTACAAAACAAATTCATCCTTAACATTTCTAAACATTTTTAGACAGTGAAATATGTCTTTAAACTATGTAATAACTGCCATAATTTCTTGCATGAATCTTTCCCAATATTAATCATAGATGGATAACATCACATTACCTCTCTGGTCATTTTGATATGAAACATGTGTCTAACATTATTTATATTGTATTATATTAATTTATACTGCCAATTATTCTGAAATTAATGGCATTTATACATTCTAATATGTTTTCTTTCACTTAATATAATATGTTCTATGTCTCCGACAATTTCTGCATATATCAATTGATGCCTGCAATAGAGATGGAAACAATTGTTAGAAATGATCTAAGCATTCATGTGTCTATGGTCCATCTGAAGTAACATTAAGTATTATTAATCATTTACTTTTAGGTCCACAAATATTCTTAAAACTCAGAGGCTAAGTAAGACCTTTTATGTTTTCAAAACATATATATCATTTTTATGTATATATGAATTTATTTCCTATATAAATATCCCCTGCAGCAACCATCCACCTAATACAATGTGCTTAATTTCAATATATATCATGAATCATTCCAAACATACATGGAAAACTGGCATTGTTCCCCTTGCAAAATGCATCCAACTCTATCTGTGTCACCTTCCCCCTAGCTGTGTATTTGCAACACATCTTACTTTGAAATCACAAAACTTAGGTGACAAATACCAGAGGGCTTCCAAGCATATTTTTCTCTCATCACCAAATGTCTTGGAGTTATAAAACTCTGCATATATAGTCAAATGAATAGGGTCACTGAGTTAGTTCCTTTAGAAAAAAAAATGTTTGTGTATTTTACACCGCAGGGGTCGTGCTTCAAAAGGCTATGCTGATTTTCAATCCTGATAAACGTGTATTCATCCAGCTAACCCATCTGGTAAGGGGGTTGGGACCCCCTGTGGATTAGAAGCTGTGTTCAACAAACTCATGTTCAATTAATCCTGAGGTCTCATCTAACATATACAGTGTATAAAATATACATATATATATATACATATATATGTATACATATGTAATATTCATCATAATATTCATATACTCTGACATAAATCCCCCTTCCAACTTCAAATAGATGTAGGACACATGTATTTGAATTGGCTTAAAGTCAGTGGTATTTGATGAGGATCAACCGTATACCTCATAGACAGTCTCTTATGTAGAAAGTTTGTTATTTTGAGCCTTCATGTTTATCAGTTGGGCATCTTTAAACTACAGTACGTCTTTAGTTCATTTGGGGATATGACACTTCATTCTCCCTCTATGACTTGTAGTTGGGATCTGGGATGACATGCCCGCAATTGATTGATATGGACCCATTTATCTATGAAACTTTCATTTTTGGGGATCCTTATTTTATAGGCCACTGGAGATATTTTGTCAGTAATGACGAAAGGACCTTTCCATGAGGGAAGAAATTTCTTCTCCCTAACCTGATCTCTTCCAAAGTTATAAAGATAAACTTTATCATTTATTTCATATTCCTTTTTGGACGTTTTGAGATCATAATAGGTTTTAGTGGCAGTTGCGGCTCTTTCTAAATTCCTTTGAGCAAATGCAAATGCATATTGCAGGTGCTTTCTTAGGTTCTCCACATATTGATGTGTATTGGCAGCGTTTATCAAGTTTTGGTCTGATGTACGGTACAGCAGATGCTGAGGTAGAAACATTCTTCTACCAGTCATCAGTTCAAAAGGTGACATCTTGGTAGCATTACTTGGAGTTGCTCTTAATGCCATTAAGACTAGAGGTAGTTTTACATCCCAGTCTTTACCCGTTTCACTCACAAACTTTTTGAGGATTTTAACAATGGACTGGTTGTAACGCTCTACACCACCACTTAAGGCAGCTCTATAAGCAATATGGAGCTTTCTTTTAACCCCTAGTATTTTCCACATTTTGGTCATCACTTCGCTAGTGAAGTGGGTCCCCCGATCTGACTCGATTCTTTGGGGTAAACCAAATCTGGAAAATACATGGTTGATGAGCAACGCTGCACATGTTTCAGCACTATTGTTAGGTGCACTAATGCACTCTACCCATTTAGTGAACAGGCATGTCACTGTTAACATGTATTTGTTACCTCTTGATGACCTTGTTACTGGACCAATAAAATCAATTTGTATATCTGACCATGGCATTACCATCCCCCTTTTCTGCAATGGCGCTCTATGCGTTGGTGCAGTGGGTTGGAATTGTGGGCAGATTAAACACCCTTGACAGTAGGTTTGAACATCTTTCAACATGTGTGGCCAAAAAGCATAATCACTCAATATTTCGTACGTGAGTTTGGCACCACGATGACCAGATGTGGGAGCATCATGGGCATGTTGAAGCATTAGACCTCTGAATTTGGTGGGTACTATCCATTGCTGAATGCCAGTTTTGGAGGTTCTAATTAACAAACCATCCTGTAACTTGAATTGTGATCTGGATTTCATTAAAATTCTAAGATCTTCTTTGCCAATACAATCATCTTTTGAGATGGGGTTGCTTTCAGGATCTTCTATGTGTTTATAGAAGGTGCCTACAATGGGCGCTTCTTTTTGACTAGTGATCAGGTCCTCACTAGGAGAATCCTGACTCCATTGTACCAAGTTAGGCTCACTCTGTTGTTTTGCCTGGTTTCTGGTAATGGCTTCTACCTGAACTGCACCCATTAAGTGGTCAATATTAAGGAGTTCTCCAGTTATGGCTCCTTGTTTGGCTAATGAATCCGCAAGGTCATTGCCTTCCTTATCCGGACCTAGAACCCTGGAATGACCCTTGGTCTTTTTCCAGTGTATGGTTAAATCATTGGATACCAAAAGATTATCAATCTCGCAGAACAACTTGCCATGCTTGACTGGTTTGTTATTGCTTTTCTGCATGCCATTTCTTTTCCAAGTTGGCAGGTATTCAACAAAACTGTCACGCACATAATTTGAGTCAGTTATGATCACAAATTCATGAATACCATGTTTAATAGCCATTTCAATGGTTTTGAAAACAGCAGTTAGTTCTGCAACTTGGCTGGATCTTGGTCCAATGTTGAAACCTATAGATATATTTGAGAATCCATTTGCCCAAGTTATACCAATGCCAGCGACTAATCTGCGCTCATTATCTATAGTGGCATGGTAAGAACAACCATCAACATACACCCAAGGTAATGTTTGACAATGGTCCTCATTGTATATTTTATATGGGGAAAGCAATTGTTCCTCCAGAAAATCATCTTCTGATAATTCTTCCCCAGGATCTCTAGCTGTACAGTCGTGGAGCTCAGCAAGCCCTTGTGCGACTGGATTCTTTTTATTCTGCTTGTAGCGAATTTCTAATGGCCAGCCTTGCAAGGAAAGAGTCCACGATGTTATGCGGCTATTTGACAAATTCCCATCTCTTATTCTTTCACTTTGCAAATATAGCAAAGGCTGGTGGGCCGTTTCTACAATAATTTTCTTGCCCTGTATATAGCTGCGGAAATTTTGTAGAGCCCATACAGTAGATAAGAGGGCTTTTTCGCAATCGCTAAATTTTATTTCTACTGGGGATAGATTTTTGCTCGCATAAGCAATGGCTTTGTTCAAATTATCATGCTTTTGGTATAAAACAGCACTCATGCTTATATCTGTGTAACCTGTCTCTAAGAAGAAAGGTTTACCACCTTCAGGGTACGCTAAGCAAGGTGCTTGAGTGAGTTTTCTCTTCAGCTCTCTAATGGCTGTCTCTTGAGACTCACTCCAGTGCAATTTCACATCTTTCTTTAGAAGAAGTAGTAGTGGTTTAGCTAATTCCGCATAATTATCAATGAATTTGTGAGAATAATTCGTCATACCCAGGAATGATCTCAATTCCCTTAAATTAGTTGGGTTTTTAGAATTCACTATAGCTTCCACCTTTTTCTTCTGGGGATTTAATCCTTCAGAGGTAACTTCATGTCCCAAGAAGTTTACACGAGTGCGGCACCATTGAGCTTTTTGTAGGGATAATTTGACACCTGCCCTTTTAAGTTGGCTGAGGACGTGTTTAAGCTCTGAGACATGTTTTTCAAAGTCTGTGCTTTTGATTAAAACATCATCAACATAAGATAAGGTCCCCCTTTCCAGTGCATCAGGCATAGCCTTATGCATGAATACAGCAAATTCATGTTCAGAATTTATGTATCCAAATGGAAGTCTCTGGAATGCATATTGGACCTTTTGGAAAGAGAACGCTAGCTTATATTGGTCCTTTTCATGTACCTTTATGGTCCAGTATCCCTGTGCACAATCAATGGCAGTGAATATTTTGGATCCCTGCATTTGTGCAAGGCACTGGTCAATGTATGGTACAGGCCAACCAGACATGTACACTCGTTTGTTTAGCTGTCTTAAATTAGCACACAAACGCCATTGTCCATTGGGCTTAAGGACACCTAGAATAGGATTATTATAAGAGCTGTGCACCTGTCTGATAATACCTATTTCTTCCAAATTCCTTATGATCTCTGCAAGAGAATCATATGAGGCTAAGGGAAGTCTGTACTGTTTGACAAATACAGGTGGCGCATCGGGATCTGTTTGTATTCTTGCAATGTGCAAGTCTGTAGTACCACAGTCATAAGAATCCTTAGCAAAAATATCCTTGTATTCCATCAGGAGTTCTCGCAGCTGTTGGCGTTCATCATCGCTGGAACAGCCATTAGCTAAGGATATTTGCTCTTCGACTATTTGCTGAAATCCTGGAAAGATTTCAGGCTGTCCTATTTCATAGGCTTCTTCCAACCTAGAGGTGAGATCCCCTTGATTATTATTTACATTGCTCCCATGACTCTGGGTATTGGGGTAATCTTGCTGTTTGATTGGCTGATCAAACACTAGAGAGGCTTCTTCAATTTTACAGATGCCTTCCTCTGAGCTGAAGGGATAAATAGACTGAATATTAAATAGACCCTATGGCATAGATGCAAAGGATTGTTCTATTAATTGTTCTTCAGTTAAGTATCCTTCAGGTATTAGCCCAATTACATTATTCTGGAATCCAAAAGTGTAATAGCTTGATTCCAGTGCATATCCTATGGTAGTTCCCTTGGATAATGTTATATCCTGTGGGGTCATGTTATGCACAACAATATGTATTGGAACAGTTCCAATATTCACCATAGGAGTGTAGGTTACTGTGACACCCAGATTTTGTATTCTATGGGAGAGGCAAATCAGTGTTTCAGAAGTTTTTAATTTCTGACCTCTCTTTACCTGTAAGGGTAAAAGAAATTTATCAGCCCCAGCAGGAATTATGACATCGCTAGATACCTGCATATTTACAGCATATGGCAATTGCTGGTTTGACTTCAGGGCTGCATTTTCCTCCTGAAATACTTCAGGGTCCCCCTTTAACCTGCTCCAGAGGCAGGAGTTAATCAAATCTATTTGTATGGCATATCTATGTAAGATATCATTGCCAATGTATATTTGATTATGGGGAGTATTTAAAACTAAAAACAGGTGCTTCACTGACTTATTTCCTATAGAGATAGATAATAAGCACTTAGCTGTGATGTTATAGCTTTCAAACCTGTCATCCAGGTTGCTGACACTGTGGTCTTGGGGAGAAAGATATTTAATCACTTTAGGTTCAGCTATTTGCGCTAATAAACCTTCGCTTATATAGCTAGCTTCCTGTTTTAAGTTTAATTTAGCATACTTGGTTTTACCAAGGTCATGCACTTGTATAGGGATAAATAGATCCTCTTTAACTCTCTCAATCCCTGTGAGGTATTGAGCGTGGCCTCCGCCCTTAGGGATTTTATGATCCCCCTTGTGGAGTGATATGGTTAATCTAGGGAAATATTCGCTATTTTTCCAGGCGAAATTTTAAAAGTATTACCATCAGAGCCACTTAAAGGAGTCTGATCATCTATTTGTAGAATAGTGATTTCAGGTATAGAGTTATTCCTGAAATGAATCTCCACAGCGTCTGGTTTCTCTTCCACCACGTGACAGCTATGTCGGGTGCGATATATACCAGATTTTTCATAATTTATAGGCCTTTTAACTTGTGACTAAATTACATTATTTATGCAATCAATTATGGTGCTTAATCGCTTCAGGAGATCACTACCAATAATTAAACGATCAGTAGGCAGATCCACTATAATGACAGGGTGTCTTATGACCCTGTTCCCCAATTTAAATTTTAACCAGGCCGTACCGTAGACTTTTAGAGAATCACCCCCAACTCCTAATAGAGAACCGTCAAATTCTTTTATTTTAGGTTTGTGGGGTGTTAGCTCATTTAGCTGTGTGTAGTACCTGTGGGATAAAATAGTTGCCTGAGATCCAGTGTCAACTAATCCCATGATAGGGTTGGAGACTGAATCTTGCAGCTCAACTAATACATAATATCTTCCTGCATTTTCTACCATTTCACACATAAAATTGGCATTCTCATACATCTGTGGGCTTCGCCACGTGTTACCTGAATTCGCCACGTTTTCCTGTGTAGAGGAAGCTTCATACCTACCTGTTTCCTCTATGACAGGGTCGGCTGGATTCTTTTGTACTGCATCTGTGGAAATAAGGTTAAGAGAGTGCTGCAAAGGAAGAGATTTGTTAATTTTTCCCGGATGAGGTTGCTTGTTATCACGGCTAAATCGTCCGTTTTCGGTCTGTGGGGAGAGAACATGATTAGTATCATTGACATTTATTATTTCATTTTGTATATCTCTTCCCTCCCTTTCAGGTGATACCGCAGTGTTTATGACCTTGCCTGTGGTCCACTGCTGACCACTGGTTGTACAGCTTAAAAAGTATTGTTCGGTTGCTGAGCCGTAAGTTTTTGACTCATATTAGCGACTTGTTCGCTTAACCGAATTAGCTGGGTACTAAGCTGATCTACTTGATTGTACAAGTTACCTGTTACGGTTGCCTCCAGGCTGGCTGGAAGTTGGACCGTAGAAAAGGATGCTCCTAGCGCTCCCCAAAGGATCATCAGCACCGTAGACACTATAACTACTGCGTAGCCACCATCAGTAATGCAGACTCTATGAACCACCGCTGCTGGGCTGGTATCTCGCCGTCTGCTCTGCGCCCTGGACCTACGACCAGGCTCCAGTAGGTGAACCTCTTCCTTCTTTAGAGCGAAGCAGGATCAGGAACAAGAGCTCTTACAGGAGCTCAGTAGCTAAGGGAGTATGAAGAGCATAGCAATCCCTGTAGTGATTATAGCTGTCCCCAACAAACATGAGTCAAAGCTGCAAGTTAGAGGGTCAGAATAGGTCTGATGTGCTGGAACACACAGCCTGCTTTTTATTGAGGTTACATGCAAAAAAGACACTCTCAGGGGGGGAGGCATAAAATCCCCAATCACACATTTGATACATTTAGATAGAGAGACACTCCCTTTGACAGGCCACAACATTACTTCAGCAGATAACATTACACACAATAAAACAATGCAGTCCACCTTATCACTACTAGCAGTCTGATAAGACAATGGGAATGTTTTTCACTAAACTTAA
The DNA here is from genome assembly GCF_027579735.1 of Bombina bombina. NCBI lineage: Eukaryota > Metazoa > Chordata > Amphibia > Anura > Bombinatoridae > Bombina > Bombina bombina. The sequence continues at coordinate 267,047,633 of NC_069507.1, read as the reverse complement.
TTAGAGCTGATCCCAGCAAACTTGTATTTAGAATGCTTCTTGAAGCTGAACAAAGTTATCTCTGTAGTTCTGACCGAAGGGTCTGTCACATAGCACTTAATGGCACACAATGAAAACCAATGCCTCTGTAACAGTGCTCCCCCTCTGTGGAACACTCTGCCTGTGTGGCACCTGGCTCAGCAAGTCCCATTCACTGAACCAAGTGGGAGAAAGCCAGGGACAAGCTATTTTACAGGTCTGGGGACATAGTCTTAAAGGGGCATTGTTCACCAAAGTCACAATATGTCCCCAGACGGTTCTTAAAGGGCCATACACACCCAATAAAAGTTTATATGTTCTCAGGGGCACAATCTTCCAGGGGCCATAGTCATGAGGAAGGAGGCTGGCAAATAGGCTTCTCCACGATCCATGGAAGCAGGGCAATTTTTCATTTAAAGGGCCAGTTACAAATAGCAGTTTGTAACATTACCCTTACTCCTGGGCCTATCTCTTGATGCCCCATAATAATGATTCTTGGACCATTGGTTCCCCTCAGAATTAGAGCTGCTATTTCTATCCTGGCGTGGTTGTTCCTGGGGTGCAATTTGTTCAGCATTATTATTTTGGGGAGCATTATTTACTTGGGGTGTCTGGTTATCCTGAGAATACCTTCGCCGTCTATTGTATCTACCTTTGCGGGGGTACCCATTATTCTGTGGGTATTCTCTTTGGGCGTAATTATTCGCCTGAGTATGTCCCCCGCTTTGGCTATAGTCTCTCAGCGTCTCATCCCGTGTTGGGGGAGGGGTAGAGTTAAACCTCTGTGGAGATGGCCCGTTTTCTCTGGCCACTTCCGCATAGGTTTTCTTTTTAGACTCCAAATTTAGGGGTTCAGGTGACACCCTAGTTTCGGCCACTATTTTAGGATTTGGCTTTTTCTCCCTTTTATCCCCCTGTTCACTGGACTGCTGAATAGAGTATAACTTTGTAATCTCTTTGATCAGCCATTCCAATGAACAGTTCTCCTCAAAATCTCTAGCTAAGTTGATTTTGATGGGTGTGGGGAGCGCTTCAAAAAATATATTCACAAACTCTGAACCTTCAAATATGGGATCATCTTCAGCCATGCTGTACGCATTCTTCAATACAGAAAGGAACTCGATTGGACTTTGATTCGCACTACATTTTAAACCATATACAGCTATTCTCGCTGCCGTTTTAGTGCGATGTTGTCCGAATTCTTTTCTGCATTGTCGTTTTGTTTCACTCCAGGAACGAATATTCATATCCTTTAGTGAAGCAAAGAATTTGTGATGCTTACTTTCAAATACCCAGGGTAGAAATTCAATTTTTAATTGCTCACTTGTAACACTCATTATAGATAATGCGTTTTCAAAGGCCTCTAAGTGGTCAATTATGGAAGTGGCCCCCCCTTTAGAAAATGGGCGTACTGTATTCTTTAGGAATATAATTATTGTGGGGGTGTCATACACTTTATTTGGTATATCACTGGACCTTACTGGGGACTTATTGTTTGAGCTAGAGTGCCTTTCATTTGAAGCGTAATAATTTTCTGGTCCCCCAGAGTTATGTAGTTGTCTAGGGGAAAAAGTTATCTCTGGGCCTGAATTAGGGCTATAGTTTGGGTATCTTTGTCTATCCTCCCGCCTGGGATCTTGACTATCATTTCTGTCCCAGTCCTTATAGCTGCTAATTTGTCTCTGTAATTTATTTATTGCATGCTCGTATGCTTTTTCAGCCTCATGATATCTAGCTCTTAAAGTTTTATTTTCATCTTGGCACTTTTGATATTCTTCTTCGAAAGTTTTAAAATCAGCCATTAGTTCCTGATTATATTTATCTAAATCAGAAGCCTTTTGGCTAATATGGAAAACCTCTGTCTTTGAATAAAGGCATCTTGAAATTCTCGTAATTAATTATTTTCATCCCTTAGCCGCCCTAATTGTCTGTTCTGTCCTGCCATTTGGTTAGACATTTCACAGCTCAAATACATTAGGATCGGCCAAGTTTCGAAAATTAATTCATCACGCCCCCTAAGTTCCGTGCATCTATTAAGTTGCAGTAACATTTTATATAATTCCCCATCTTCAAACCACATATCTTTAACTAAATCTTTGGCCTTATCTTTACACTCATTAATATACCTGGAGACATCATCCCCAACATCAAGTCTAGTCATGATGTGATTCATGGCGTCTAATTTGAGCGTTTTTTTCTGAATCACTTCATTGACGGAGGACATTGGGGAGGACACAATTTCATCTTGCACAGAAACGCTAGCATTACTTTTTGCTGAAGACATCGTTATTTTAGGGTTGTACTTAATAAGATAAAACGCTAATACAATTTTGACCAATAAGAGAGAGAGAAAAATATAAAAATTATTTCTTCAAAATATCAATATCAATTTTGAAATATGACAAAATTAATATTTTTATGAATTTTTAAATATGAAAAATTAATATTTTTGATTAATTTCGAAATATGAAAAATTAATATTTTTATGAATTTTTAAATATGAAAAATTAATATTTTTATGAATTTTGAAATATGAAAAATTTATATTTTTATGAATTTTGAAATATGAAAATTAATATTTTTATCAATTTTTCAAAAATTAATTTTTAATAATATTTCAAAATATTAATATCAATCTTGAACACAAAAATCAATATTTCAATTTTCAAAAAAAAAAAACTTTTATATTTTCAAAATATCAATTTGAAATATGAAATTTCTTCTCTCTTCTATAATAATTTCTATTTACCACAAATATACTATATCAATATGATAATTATTTATAATATCTTACGCAAGTGCCTCCATATAATATGTCAGTATATTTATGAAAATCTTAGCAGTATTCTCTAAACAATGTGTAAGTATATGGCAGGGAATATATTTAACAATCTTCCTTTAAACTAAACCTGCAATCAAACATACATTTGCTAAGACAATAAAATGAATCTAAATATCTGAATTCTTTATTATTAGTAAATAACTATGAACATGTTGATACGTAAATATTTGTAATGATTAGAATATGAATCAATATTATATGCGTTAAAACAAAAACTATTTAAAATATGCTATGCAAAGCTCATGCCAATTTACTTTAAAACCAATCTTTCATTCAGAGCTGCATTTAAAATATTACAGTAAGACCTAAAATAGCAGTTACAAACATTCAGCAATATGATTTACAGTGCTAATTTAAGCAATAGTACAATATACACTTCTATTAAAAACATCAGAAATTGTATATATTATTTATGTAAAGACCCAATTCTGAGTTATAACTCTACAGTTGTATAGATAAAACAATTTAGCATCAAGGATATGTATTTAACAATATACAGACTGAATATAAACTACAGCTATTATGCATATATCTGTGTTAAAATATTAATTGCAACCCTCTTTCTTTTTATATATATATATATATATACGTTACCAAAATAGATAGTTCAGTTACCAAGGATTCCTTGTTTCATCTCAGAAAATATATAAGCAAATTTTTGCAATCACTGAGAAAAAGGTAGATCAGCTTGTTCAGAATGAATGTATTTTGGACGCCCAACAGTATATCATTCAAGTCAGAAAAAATCTGTGTCCCCTTCTCCTTCATGCATTCACTTAAATAACTTTTTCATTCATTTATGAAACCATGGGAGTGGCCCTACGAGATCTGACCATCCCATTGGTTAGGTGGGATGTCTATTTGGATTGGCCCTTGGTCACCATGGAAACGCATCCTTTAAGCAGTTAAATCTCAACTGCTATACCGGTATCGGCCCTTATGTGGCAGCTAAACATTTTTAGACAGTGAAATATGTCTTTAAACTATGTAATAACTGCCATAATTTCTTGCATGAATCTTTCCCAATATTAATCATAGATGGATAACATCACATTACCTCTCTGGTCATTTTGATATGAAACATGTGTCTAACATTATTTATATTGTATTATATTAATTTATACTGCCAATTATTCTGAAATTAATGGCATTTATACATTCTAATATGTTTTCTTTCACTTAATACAATATGTTCTATGTCTCCGACAATTTCTGCATATATGAATTGATGCCTGCAATAGAAATGGAAACAATTGTTAGAAATGATCCAAGCATTCATATGTCTATGGTCCATCTGAAGTAACATTAAGTATTATTAATCATTTACTTTTAGGTCCACAAATATTCTAAAAACTCAGAGGCTAAGTAAGACCTTTTATGTTTTCAAAACATATATATCATTTTTATGTATATCTGAATTTATTTCCTATATAAATATCCCCTGCAGCAACCTTCCACCTAATACAATGTGCTTAATTTCAATATATATATCATGAATCATTCCAAACATACATGGAAAACTGGCATTGTTCCCCGTGCAAAATGCATCCAACTCTATCTGTGTCACCATCCCCCTAGCTGTGTATTTGCAACACATCTTACTTTGAAATCACAAAACTTAGGTGACAAATACCAGAGGGCTTCCAAGCATATTTTTCTCTCATCACCAAATGTCTTGGAGTTATAAAACTCTGCATATATAGTCAAATGAATAGGGTCACTGAGTTAGTTCCTTTAGAAAAAAAAATATTTGTGTATTTTACACCGCAGGGGTCGTGCTTCAATCCTATGCTGATTTTCAATCCTGATAAATGTGTATTCATCCAGCTAACCCATCTGGTAAGGGGGTTGGGACCCCCTGTGGATTAGAAGCTGTGTTCAACAAACTCATGTTCAATTAATCCTGAGGTCTCATCTAACATATACAGTGTATAAAATATACATATATATATATATATACATATATATGTATACATATGTAATATTCATCATAATATTCATATACTCTGACAATACTCCTCTGGATCTCTAGTGTGCCAGACCCTCCTGTGTGTCCTGCTGCTCTGTCTATCCTCCACTGGATCTCTAGTGTGCCAGCCTCCTGTGTATCCTTCTGCTCTGTCTATCCTCCACTGGATCTCTATTGTGCCAGCCTCCTATGTGTCCTGCTGCTCTGTCTATCCTCCACTGGATCTCTAGTGTTCCAGACCCTCCTGTGTGTCCTGCTGCTCTGTCTATACTCCTCTGGATCTCTAGTGTGCCAGCCTCTTGTGTATCCTGCTGCTCTGTCTATTCTCCACTGGATCTCTAGTGTGCCAGACCCTCCTGTGTGTTCGCTGCTCTGTCTATCCTCCACTGGATCTCTAGTGTGCCAGACCCTCCTGTGTGTTCTGCTGCTCTGTCTGTTCTAAACTGGATCTATAGTGTGCCAGACCCTCATGTGTGTCCTGCTGCTCTGTCTGTCCTCCACTGGATCTCTAGTGTGCCAGACCTCCTGTGTCCTGCTGCTCTGTCTATCCTCCACTGGATCTCTAGTGTGCCAGATCCTCCTGTGTGTCCTGCTGCTCTGTCTATCCTCCACTGGATCTCTAGTGTGCCAGACCCTTCTGTGTGTCCTGCTGCTCTGTCTATCCTCCACTGGATCTCTAGTGTGCCAGACCCTCCTGTGTGTTCTGCTGCTCTATCTGTCCTCCACTGGATCTCTAGTGTGCCAGACCTCCTGTGTCCTGCTGCTCTGTCTATCCTCTACTGGATCTCTAGTGTGCCAGACCCTCCTTCGGGGAATGCTCCCCTTCATCAGACCCGGTCTGATGAAGGGGAGCATTCCCCGAAACGTTACCGATTAAACTATCTGTTTAAACTTAAGTCCAGAGAGTGCTGTTTCCTATTTTGCTATATATATATATATATATATATATATATATATATATATATATATTATTTATGTGTATATGTGTATTTTTTGTGTATATATGTATTTTTTCTGTGTATACGTTTTTTTTTCTGTGTATGTTTTTCTCTGTGTATGTGTATTTTTTCTGTGTCTGTCTTTCTCTGTGTATTGTATTTTTTCTGTGTATGTTTTTCTCTGTGTATGTGTATTGGTTCTGTGTATGTGTATTTATTTTCTGCGTATATGTATTTCTTTCTGTGTATATCTGTATTTTCTTCTGTGTAAATGTTTGTTTGTTTTATATGTGTATATGTGTGTATTTTTTCAGGGTATATGTGTGTTTTTTTGTGTATGTGTATTTTTTGTGTATATGTGTATTTTTTTCTGTGTCTATAGGGCTGATTTATCATATGTCGGGCAGACATGTTCCTCCGCTGAGCGGATCATGTCCGCCCTACATCGGTGAATGCCGACAGCATACGCTGTCAGCATTTAGCATTGCACAATCAGTTCTGGTGAACTGCTTGTGCAATGCTGCCCCCTGCAGATTGGCCGCTAGCAGGGGGTGTCAATCAACCCGATTGTATTCTATCAGTCTGATTGCTGTTCGCCACCTCAGAGGCGGCGGACCAGTTAAGGAGCAGCGGTCTTGAGACCGCTGCTTCTTAACTGCTGTTTCCGGTGAGCCTGAAGGCTCGCGTGGAAACAGCTGCATTGGGGCCGATTGACCGCTTGGTTAATCGGCCCTTATGTGTATTTTTTCTGTGTTCATGTATTTTTTTCTGCATATATCTGTATTTTTTCTGTGTATATGTGTTTTTTTCTGTGTATATGTATATTTTTTATGTGTATATGTGTATTTTGTTCTGCGTATATCTGTTTTTTCTGTGTTTATGTGTATTTTTTCTGTGTATATGTGTTTTTTTTCTGTGTATATCTGTATTTTTTATGTGTATATGTGTATTTTTTCTGCGTATATATGTATTTTTCTGTGTATATATGTATTTTTCTACGTATATGTGTATTTTTTTCTGTGTATATATGTATTTTTCTGCGTATATGTGTATTTTTTTCTGTGTATATTTTTTCTGTTTACCTGTGTGCTTTGTTCTGTATATACTGTATGTGTATTTATTCTTTGTATATATGTATATGTTTCATAACATTAGTTCTGCAATTACTACAGGAACATAATAGTCATATCTGACATTATTTATGTGCATGATATTTTTATTATTAAGATCTTGAATACATTCTTTTATGATGAAAATGTACTTCAAAGACTCTAAATCCATTTTTATCTGCTATTTTTAATGCCAGATGCAGGATCAGGTAGAGGTTTTGGTGGTGGAGGCGGTTCCGGTGGCGGCTCTATTGAAACAGTTCGGAAAAATTTCTCTGATATCTGGTTTTGGGGGAACATCAACGGCTGGGTGAGTGCATAAATTATTAAATATCTTTATTCCCCCGGGTCACATTATGAAGTGATTATTAAATATATATATTAAATATATATAGTGTCAGCAATATGCTGGATAGCATCATACTTTAGTACTCAGTGTTCAACCCCCTGGTATGTTTTTCACTTGCAGGCTGGAAAATTAAAATTTTACATTTTAACAAGCAAAGTTCCAACCTTTGCACACAGGGGCTCTGAAGTTCAAAACCTCTCTGCTCAGGTGAGATGATCTAAAATGATCCTCCAGCACTGCGAGATCAAAAGGCAGATTTTTCTTTACTTCTCCAAGGGGTGTTCCTTGCATTTCTGTATTTGAAGGAGAGACATGTCTAGTGCTGTATAGCACTGCATGACATGATAGTTCTGCTGCATTTACACTTTGTGCTTTTTATTTTATATCACTTTACACTTCAGATTATATTTTATTACATTTAAACTTTGCACTTTCTATTTTTATTTTATTTGTATTCAGCTGTGTATTTAGGATTGTGATTTTACAAGTTCTTGGGCTCCATTACATATGCAGCGTCGCCCGCAAAAGCCGGCGACACCGGTTTTTGCATGGTTTTGGTATCCAATATACAGTGCCGCATATAGATACGGCACTTATATTTCACCCGTCGCCCGCAATTTTTAGTCCCATATGTTAACATGGGACCGCGTTGCCAATCGGTATCCAATATTCAGCGCAAGGACTTACGTGACGAAAATGGAGAAATCTTTCTCCATTTTCACCTCACCACACAAGGCAGAGACAGCAAGCCTGGCGCTGAGTATGGGAGCACCGTAACTCCCGAAACTGCCTTCAAAAATAAACAAACGCATGCGCAATATCTACCTGTCTACCGATATCCCCCACCGCAATAACTAATAAAGGGTATTAACCACTATACCCCCAATCAAACCAACATCGGAACTAAGAAAAGTATTAACCCCTAAACCGTCAACCCCCCCACAACGCTATATGCCTAATTAAACTATTAACCTCTATATCCGCCATCAAACCCATATTGGAACTAATAAAAGTATTAACCCCTAAATCGACAACCCCCCTACAAAGCAATATGCCTAATTAAACTATTCACCCCTTATATCTGCCATCAAACCCACACCGCAAGTAATAACTAAATTATTAACCCCTAAATCCGCCAACCCCAAACATCGCAAAGTACCTATTAAAATAATTAACCCCTAATCCGCCATTTACTCACAACGCAAACTACCTATTAAAGTATTAACCCCTAAACCGCCAAAGCCCACAACGCAATAAACCTATCAAAGTATTAAATTACAAAGCCCCCTAACCTAACACCCCCTAACCTAACACCCATTACATTAACCCAAATTACAAAATACTAAAGTTACTATTGAAATTAAAAAAACTAACACTACTTTAAAAATAAAAACATAAACTAAGTATAAATTAAAGGGACAGTCTAGTCAAAATTAAAATTCTGGTGTAGACTGTCCCTTTAAGCTACAATACAGAAATTAAAAAAATCTAAGATTACAGAAAATAAAAAACACAATTACCAAATTTAAAAAAATATACCTAATCCCTATGAAAATAAAAAGCCCCCCCCCCCAAAATAAAAACAACCTCTACTCTAAGAATAAACTACCAATAGCCCTTAAAGGGGATTTTTGCAGGGCATTGCCCCAAGATAAACAGCTCTTTTACATCAAAATACACAAAGTCCCCCCTAACAGTAAACCCCCCACCCACCAAACCCCCCAAAAAAAGAACCTTACACTAAAAAACCTAAACTACCCATTGCCCTGAAAAGGGCATTTGTTGGGCATTGCCCTTAAAAGGGCATTTAGCTCTTTTACAAAGTGCCCACCATAATCTAAATAAAAAAATGTTGAGGTTGATACTCACCATTCCTGAAGTCCGACGGAGAAGGTCCTGTCCCATGCGGTGAAGTCTTCTTCCAAGCGGCAACCTTTTCTTCTAGTAACAGTCTGGTGTGGAGTGGAGGGCGGAGCTGAAGACCGATGACCGCAGAGCTGAAGACCGACGTCCCTGGAACTGAAGACCGGCAACCCTGAAACTGAACACCGGCGACTGCAGAGCCATGGAGCATAGAGGATCCTCTTCGTACGATCGCCGCCGTACACTGGATAGTGAATTCAAGGTACGCGATTAAAAATGGCGTCCCTTGAATTCCTATTGGCTGATTTGATTCTTCAAATTCAAATCAGCCAATAGGATGAAAGCTACTCAAATCCTTTTGGCTGATCAAATCAGACAATAGAATGAGAGCTACTGAAATTCTATTGGCTATTCAAATCAGCCAATAGGATTTGAGTAGCTCTCATCCTATTGGCTGATTTGAATTTGAAGAATTAAATCAGCCAATAGGAATTCAAGGGACGCCATTTTTAATCGCGTACCTTGAATTCACTATCCAGTGTACTTCGACGATCGTACAAAGAGGATCCTCTGCGCTCCGTGGTCGCTAGTCTTCAGTTCCAGGGTCACCGGTCTTCAGCTCTGCGGTCATCGGTCTTCAGCTCCGCCCTCCGTGCCGGATTGCTCCTGGAAGAAGAGGTCGCGCTTGGAAGAAGACTTCACCGCATGTGACAGGACCTTCTCCGCCGGACTTCAGGAATGGTGAGTATCAACCTGGGGGTTAGATTTAGGTTTTTTTTTAAAAAAAAAAAAAATTGGGGGGGGTTTATTTAGATTAGGGTGGGCACTTTGTAAAAGAGCTAAATGCCCTTTTAAGGGCAATGCCCAACAAATGCCCTCTTCAGGGCAATGGGTAGTTTAGGTCTTTTAGTGTTAGGTTCTTTTATTTTGGGGGTTTGGTGGGTGGGGGGGTTTTACTGTTAGGGGGGACTTTGTGTATTTTGATGTAAAAGAGCTGTTTATCTTGGGGCAATGCCCTCCAAAAAGCCCTTTAAAATGGCTACTGGTAGTTTATTCTTAGAGTAGGGGGTGTTTTTATTTTCATAGGGATTAGGTATCATTTTTTAAAATTTGGTAATTGTGTTTTTTATTTTCTGTAATCTTAGATTTTTTTATTTTCTGTATTGTAGCTTAAAGGGAAAGTATACACCAGAATTTTAATTTTGATTCGCAAGTCCCTTTAATTTATAACAGAAAAGACAGAGGGCGCCACATAGTGCAGATAAATGAGGGAAAAGAATTGGATGAAGAGATGTGTATGTAGCAGGTATCCTACTCACTTGATAGTAAGCACTGATGTGCAATACAAGCAGGCCAAAGAACAGATGGTCTTTGTTGTCCCGGCCAAGAGTATCAGGAGCGGTGCAGTTCCCAAAGAACTTCTTTGCTGTTTCCCAACTGTTGTTAGATAAAGATACAGTCTCTGCTAGTTTAGCCTGTTGTTAGATAAAGATACAGTCTCTGCTAGTTTTAGCCTGTTGTTAGATAAAGATACAGTCTCTGCTAGTTTAGCCTGTTGTTAGATAAAGATACAGTCTCTGCTAGTTTAGCCTGTTGTTAGATAAAGATACAGTCTCTGCTAGTTTAGCCTGTTGTTAGATAAAGATACAGTCTCTGCTAGTTTAGCCTGTTGTTAGATAAAGATACAGTCTCTGCTAGTTTAGCCTGTTGTTAGATAAAGATACAGTCTCTGCTAGTTTAGCCTGTTGTTAGATAAAGATACAGTCTCTGCTAGTTTAGCCTGTTGTTAGATAAAGATACAGTCTCTGCTAGTTTAGCCTGTTGTTAGATAAAGATACAGTCTCTGCTAGTTTAGCAGCAGCAGCACTTTATCATGATAGCCTGATGAAACCGTGCTGGGACACAGAGAAACGCGTTGCTTGTTTTTATATGCTTTTAAGCTGTATTAAACTCTTTTGTATCATTGCTGCTGAACTTCTGATTATTTCTGAAGCATTTGGTGCACTGTGCCTGACGTCCATTTGCACTTTTGACGTAAGTGCCGCTGCTGCTAAACTAGCAGAGACTGTATCTTTATCTAACAACAGGCTAAACTAGCAGAGACTGTATCTTTATCTAACAACAGGCTAAACTAGCAGAGACTGTATCTTTATCTAACAACAGGCTAAACTAGCAGAGACTGTATCTTTATCTAACAACAGGCTAAACTAGCAGAGACTGTATCTTTATCTAACAACAGGCTAAACTAGCAGAGACTGTATCTTTATCTAACAACAGGCTAAACTAGCAGAGACTGTATCTTTATCTAACAACAGGCTAAACTAGCAGAGACTGTATCTTTATCTAACAACAGGCTAAACTAGCAGAGACTGTATCTTTATCTAACAACAGTTGGGAAACAGCAAAGAAGTTCTTTAGGAACTGCACCGCTCCTGATACTCTTGGCCGGGACAACAAAGACCATCTGTTCCAGGTGCCTGGTGAGTCTGCCGAGCGACTCTTTGGACTCGGCCTGCTTGTATTGCACATCAGTGCTTACTATCAAGTGAGTAGGATACCTGCTACGTACACATCTCTTCATCCAATTCTTTCCCCTCATTTATCTGCACTATGTGGCGCCCTCTGTCTTTTCTGTTATAGATTGTCCTCTTGTGTCAGGGCACGACGCACCAGAGGAGCTGCCTGGAAACTATTGTGTGGACATTGCTACATATCCGCCATATGTGTTTTTTTCGCTCTGATTTAACTTTGGCACTTTGCAAATTATTGTGTGGACTCTGCCACCAATTTGTAATTGCCACTTATGTGTCACTTGTTGTTTATGCTCTGATCTAATTTTGTAAATTATTGTGTGGACACTGCCACATATCTGTAACACCTATTTTTTCATTTTTTTTTATTTTTTTGCAGTATGATAATTCATTGTGACTGATTCTTTCCATTTAATTTTGATATATTATTTATTTTATGTTAATGTATATATATTATTATTTTACTAGATATATATATATATATATTTTAGGTTTTAATTGACATTTATCTTAGATATCTGAACATTTTTATAGCACCTTTTGATTAATATTTTTTGGTTTTCCAGAGTTGCTATACCCTGTTGTTATTATCACCATCACCAGTTATAATTTAATTAATTTTTTTAGATTTTTTTTATTTTTGGCGCCTCTTACTGGTTATCTGTCTGCACTTTTGTTGCAGATAGTATATCCGTTAGATTGTTTATAATTTTCCATTTTCCCTTTAATTTATACTTAGTTTATTTTTATTTTTTAAGTAGTGTTAGGTTTTTTATTTTAATAGTAACTTTAGTTTTTGTAGTTCATTTAGGGAGTGTTAGGTTTAGGGGGTGTTAGGTTAGGTGGTGTTAGGGTAGGGTGCTTAGTAATTTAATTATTTATTTGCGTTGGGGGCTTTGGCTGTTTAGGGGTTAATACTTTAATAGGTAGTTTATCTTTATGAACTGCCGGCAGAGTTTATTGGATACGCTGATGTGCGAGGTGAAATTACAGGTGGCGCGGGTTGCAGCGCTTGCGCTGAAGCCTCCGCCGTAAATGTAATCTCGCCATTTATGTTTTCACAGTTTCTGTGTAACTTTCACAAATTAGGCTCATACTTGCAAATTACATCGCACTTTGCATTTCTTCTATTTCAATTAAAACTGAAAAACTTTCAGCTTCAGTTTCCCAGAGAGCATCATTATTTTCTGTGGGACAGATAATTAAACAGTGTGATCCTAATTTGTTAGGGTAACACATAAACTTTCAAAACATAATCAGAATTTGTAAAATCACTGCTGGATCTAAATCTAAATGTATTAAAATATAAAAAGTGCAAAGCTTAAATGCAATAATACTGAAAGGACCCAAACTGAAATGTATAGTGATATAAAATGCAATGCACAAAGTGTAAGTGTAAAAAGACTCTCATATCAAGCAGTGCTATATTGCACTGGGCTTCTCTCTGCTTCACATACAGATATTAGAGAGATCTCACAGTGCAAGAGAGTTCAGTCCTTTTTCTTTTGAACATTCAGTGAGTTCAGCCCCTGTGAAGTCTGCACTCTCCAAGCTGGAGAATCCTTTCAATTTCAGGGCCATAGTGAGAAATACATACATATCCTTCTCTTTGTTATATCCGGAATGTACTATTTACACACACAGAGAGTGAGAAATACATACGTATCCTTCTCTCTGTGATAACTGGAAATTACCATTTACACAGACAGAGACTGAGAAATACATACGTATCCTTCTCTCTGTGATAACCGGAATGTACCATTTATACACACAGAGAGTGAGAAATACATACGTATCCTTCTCTCTGTGATAACCGGAATGTACCATTTACACACACAGAGAGTGAGAAATACATACGTATCCTTCTCTCTGTGATAACCGGAATGTACCATTTACACACACAGAGAGTGAGAAATACATACGTATCCTTCTCTCTGTGATAACTGGAATGTACCATTTACACAGACAGAGAGTGAGAAATACAGGGAGTGCAGAATTATTAGGCAAATGAGTATTTTGACCACATCATCCTCTTTATGCATGTTGTCTTACTCCAAGCTGTATAGGCTCGAAAGCCTACTACCAATTAAGCATATTAGGTGATGTGCATCTCTGTAATGAGAAGGGGTGTGGTCTAATGACATCAACACCCTATATCAGGTGTGCATAATTATTAGGCAACTTCCTTTCCTTTGGCAAAATGGGTCAAAAGAAGGACTTGACAGGCTCAGAAAAGTCAAAAATAGTGAGATATCTTGCAGAGGGATGCAGCCCTCTTAAAATTGCAAAGCTTCTGAAGCGTGATCATCGAACAATCAAGCGTTTCATTCAAAATAGTCAACAGGGTCGCAAGAAGCATGTGGAAAAACCAAGGCGCAAAATAACTGCCCATGAACTGAGAAAAGTCAAGCGTGCAGCTGCCAAGATGCCACTTGCCACCAGTTTGGCCATATTTCAGAGTTGCAACATCACTGGAGTGCCCAAAAGCACAAGGTGTGCAATACTCAGAGACATGGCCAAGGTAAGAAAGGCTGAAAGACGACCACCACTGAACAAGACACACAAGCTGAAACGTCAAGACTGGGCCAAGAAATATCTCAAAACTGATTTTTCTAAGGTTTTATGGACTGATGAAATGAGAGTGAGTCTTGATGGGCCAGATGGATGGGCCCGTGGCTGGATTGGTAAAGGGCAGAGAGCTCCAGTCCGACTCAGACGCCAGCAAGGTGGAGGTGGAGTACTGGTTTGGGCTGGTATCATCAAAGATGAGCTTGTGGGGCCTTTTCGGGTTGAGGATGGAGTCAAGCTCAACTCCCAGTCCTACTGCCAGTTTCTGGAAGACACCTTCTTCAAGCAGTGGTACAGGAAGAAGTCTGCATCCTTCAAGAAAAACATTATTTTCATGCAGGACAATGCTCCATCACACGCGTCCAAGTACTCCACATCGTGGCTGGCAAGAAAGGGTATAAAAGAAGAAAATCTAATGACATGGCCTCCTTGTTCACCTGATCTGAACCCCATTGAGAACCTGTGGTCCATCATCAAATGTGAGATTTACAAGGAGGGAAAACAGTACACCTCTCTGAACAGTGTCTGGGAGGCTGTGGTTGCTGCTGCACGCAATGTTGATGGTGAACAGATCAAAACACTGACAGAATCCATGGATGGCAGGCTTTTGAGTGTCCTTGCAAAGAAAGGTGGCTATATTGGTCACTGATTTGTTTTTGTTTTGTTTTTGAATGTCAGAAATGTATATTTGTGAATGTTGAGATGTTATATTGGTTTCACTGGTAAAAATAAATAATTGAAATGGGTATATATTTGTTTTTTGTTAAGTTGCCTAATAATTATGCACAGTAATAGTCACCTGCACACACAGATATCCCCCTAAAATAGCTATAACTAAAAACAAACTAAAAACTACTTCCAAAACTATTCAGCTTTGATATTAATGAGTTTTTTGGGTTCATTGAGAACATGGTTGTTGTTCAATAATAAAATTAATCCTCAAAAATACAACTTGCCTAATAATTCTGCACTCCCTGTACATACGTATCCTTCTCTCTGTGATAACCGGAATGTACCATTTACACACACAGAGAGTGAGAAATACATACGTATCCTTCTCTCTGTGATAACCGGAATGTACCATTTACACACACAGAGAGTGAGAAATACAAACGTATCCTCCTCTCTGTGATAACCGGAATGTACCATTTACACACACAGAGAGTGAGAAATACATACGTATCCTCCTCTCTGTGATAACTGGAATGTACCATTTACACAGACAGAGAGTGAGAAATACATACGTATCCTTCTCTCTGTGATAACCGGAATGTACCATTTACACACACACAGAGAGTGAGAAATACATACGTATCCTCCTCTCTGTGATAACCGGAATGTACCATTTACACAGGCACAGAGAGTGAGAAATACATACGTATCCTTCTCTCTGTGATAACCGGAATGTACCATTTACACACACAGAGAGTGAGAAATACATACGTATCCTTCTCTCTGTGATAACCGGAATGTACCATTTACACAGATAGAGAGAAATACATACGTATCCTTCTCTCTGTGATAACCGGAATGTACCATTTACACACACAGAGAGTGAGAAATACATACGTATCCTTCTCTCTGTGATAACTGGAATGTACCATTTACACAGACAGAGACTGAGAAATACATACGTATCCTTCTCTCTGTGATAACCGGAATGTACCATTTACACAGACAGAGAGTGAGAAATACATACGTATCCTTCTCTCTGTGATAACCGAAATGTACCATTTACACAAAACACAGAGAGTGAGAAATATATACATATCATTCTCTCTGTGATAACCGGAATGTACCATTTACACACACACAGAGAGTGAGAAATATATACATATCATTCTCTCTGTGATAACCGGAATGTACCATTTACACACACAGATAGGGAAAATTACATACATATCCTTCTCTCTGTGATAACCGGAATGTACCATTTACACACACAGATAGGGAAAATTACATACATATCCTTCTCTCTGTGATAACCGGAATGTACCATTTACACAGACAGAGAGGGAGAAATACATACGTATCCTTCTCTCTGTGAGAACCGGAATGTACCATTTACACACACTGATAGGGAAAATTACATACATATCCTTCTCTCTGTGATAACCGGAATGTACCATTTACACAGACAGAGAGGGAGAAATACATACGTATCCTTCTCTCTGTGAGAACCGGAATGTACCATTTACACACACAGAGAGTGAGAAATACATACGTATCCTTCTCTCTGTGATAACCGGAATGTACCATTTACACACACAGAGAGTGAGAAATACATACATATCCATATCTCTGTGATAACCGGAATGTACCATTTACACACACAGATAGGGAAAATTACATACATATCCTTCTCTCTGTGATAACCGGAATGTACCATTTACACACACAGATAGGGAAAATTACATACGTATCCTTCTCTCTGTGATAACCGGAATGTACCATTTACACAGACAGAGAGTGAGAAATACATACGTATCCTTCTCTCTGTGAGAACCGGAATGTACCATTTAGACACACAGATAGGGAAAATTACATACGTATCCTTCTCTCTGTGATAACCGGAATGTACCATTCATACAGACAGAGAGGGAGAAATACATACGTATCCTTCTCTCTGTGATAACTGGAAAATACCATTTACACAGGCACAGAGAGTGAGAAATACATACGTATCCTTCTCTCTGTGATAACCGGAATGTACCATTTATACACACAGATAGGGAAAATTACATACATATCCTTCTCTCTGTGATAACCGGAATGTACCATTTACACACACAGATAGGGAAAATTACATACGTATCCTTCTCTCTGTGATAACCGGAATGTACCATTTACACACACAGATAGGGAAAATTACATACGTATCCTCCTCTCTGTGATAACCGGAATGTACCATTTACACACACAGATAGGGAAAATTACATACGTATCCTTCTCTCTGTGATAACCGTAATGTACCATTTACACACACAGAGAGTGAGAAATACATACGTATCCTTCTCTCTGTGATAACCGGAATGTTCCATTTACACAGACAGAGAGTGAGAAATACATACGTATCCTTCTCTCTGTGATTACCGGAATGTACCATTTACACACACAGAGAGTGAGAAATACATACGTATCCTTTTCTATGTAATAACCGGAATGTACCATTTACACACACAGAGAGTGAGAAATACATACGTATCCTTCTCTCTGTGATAACCGGAATGTACCATTTACACACACAGAGAGTGAGAAATACATACGTATCCTCCTCTCTGTGATAACCAGAATGTACCATTTACACAAAGAGAGAGTGAGAAATACATACGTATCCTTCTCTCTGTGATAACCGGAATGTACCATTTACACAGACAGAGAGTGAGAGATACATACATGTCACTTACTAGACATGATTGTGTACATATATGTCGCTCACTAAACATGATTGTGTACATATGTGTCACTTACTAAACATGATTGTGTACATATGTGTCACTTACTAGACATGATTGTGTACATATGTGTCACTTACTAAACATGATTGTGTACATATGTGTCACTTACTAAACATGATTGTGTACATGTGTCACTTACTAAACATGATTGTGTACATATGTATCACTTACTAAACATGATTGTGTACATAAGTGTCACTTACTAAACATGATTGTGTACATAAGTGTCACTTACTAAACATGATTGTGTACATATGTGTCTGTTACTAAACATGATTGTGTACATATGTGTCACTTACTAAACATGATTGTGTACATATGTGTCACTTACTAAACATGATTGTGTACATATGTGTCACTTACTAAACATGATTGTGTACATATGTGTCACTTACTAGACATGATTGTGTACATATGTGTCACTTACTAAACATGATTGTGTACATATGTGTCACTTACTAAACATGATTGTGTACATATGTGTCACTTACTAAACATGATTGTGTACATATGTGTTATTTACTAAACATGATTGTGTACATACGTGTCACTTACTAAACATGATTGTGTACATATGTGTCACTTACTAAACATGATTGTGTACATATGTGTCACTTACTAAACATGATTGTGTACATATGTGTCTGTTACTAAACATGACTGTGTACATATGTGTCTGTTACTAAACATGATTGTGTACATATGTGTCACTTACTAAACATGATTGTGTACATATGTGTCTGTTACTAAACATGATTGTGTACATAAGTGTCACTTACTAAACATGATTGTGTACATATGTGTCTGTTACTAAACATGATTGTGTACATAAGTGTCACTTACTAAACATGATTGTGTACATATGTGTCACTTACTAAACATGATTGTGTACATAAGTGTCACTTACTAAACATGATTGTGTACATAAGTGTCACTTACTAAACATGATTGTGTACATATGTGTCACTTACTAAACATGATTGTGTACAGATCTGTCACTTACTAAACATGATTGTGTACATATGTGTCGCTTACTAAACATGATTGTGTACATAAGTGTCCCTTACTAAACATGATTGTGTACATATGTGTCACTTACTAAACATGATTGTGTACATATGTGTCACTTACTAAACATGATTGTGTACAGATGTGTCGCTTACTAAACATGATTGTGTACATGTGTCACTAGCTAAACATGATTGTGTACATATGTGTCACTTACTAAACATGATTGTGTACATATGTGTCACTTACTAAACATGATTGTGTACATATGTGTCATTTACTAAACATGATTGTGTACATATGTGTCACTTACTAAACATGATTGTGTACATAAGTGTCTGTTACTAAACATGATTGTGTACATAAGTGTCTGTTACTAAACATGATTGTGTACATAAGTGTCTGTTACTAAACATGATTGTGTACATATGTGTCACTTACTAAACATGATTGTGTACATATGTGTCACTTACTAAACATGATTGTGTACATATGTGTCTGTTACTAAACATGATTGTGTACATATGTGTCACTTACTAAACATGATTGTGTACATATGTGTCACTTACTAAACATGATTGTGTACATATGTGTCACTTACTAAACATGATTGTGTACATAAGTGTCACTTACTAAACATGATTGTGTACATATCTATCACTTACTAAACATGATTGTGTACATATGTGTCACTTACTAAACATGATTATGTTCATATGTGTCACTTACTAAACATGATTGTGTACATATGTGTCACTTACTAAACATGATTGTGTACATATGTGTCACTTACTAAACATGATTGTGTACATATGTGTCATTTACTAAACATGATTGTGTACATATGTGTCACTTACTAAACATGATTGTGTACATAAGTGTCTGTTACTAAACATGATTGTGTACATAAGTGTCTGTTACTAAACATGATTGTGTACATAAGTGTCTGTTACTAAACATGATTGTGTACATATGTGTCACTTACTAAACATGATTGTGTACATATGTGTCACTTACTAAACATGATTGTGTACATATGTGTCTGTTACTAAACATGATTGTGTACATATGTGTCACTTACTAAACATGATTGTGTACATATGTGTCACTTACTAAACATGATTGTGTACATATGTGTCACTTACTAAACATGATTGTGTACATAAGTGTCACTTACTAAACATGATTGTGTACATATGTGTCACTAGCTAAACATGATTGTGTACATATGTGTCACTTACTAAACATGATTGTGTACATATGTGTCACTTACTAAACATGATTATGTACATATGTGTCACTTACTAAACATGATTGTGTACATATGTGTCACTAGCTAAACATGATTGTGTACATATGTGTCACTTACTAAACATGATTGTGTACATATGTGTCACTAGCTAAACATGATTGTGTACATATGTGTCACTTACTAAACATGATTATGTACATATGTGTCACTTACTAAACATGATTGTGTACATATGTGTCACTAGCTAAACATGATTGTGTACATATGTGTCACTTACTAAACATGATTGTGTACATATGTGTCACTTACTAAACATGATTATGTACATATGTGTCACTTACTAAACATGATTGTGTACATATGTGTCACTAGCTAAACATGATTGTGTACATAAGTGTCACTTACTAAACATGATTGTGTACATATGTGTCACTTACTAAACATGATTGTGTACATATGTGTCACTTACTAAACATGATTGTGTACATATGTGTCACTTACTAAACATGATTATGTTCATATGTGTCACTTACTAAACATGATTGTGTACATATGTGTCACTTACTAAACATGTTTGTGTACATATGTGTCATTTACTAAACATGATTGTGTACATATGTGTCACTTACTAAACATGATTGTGTACATAAGTGTCACTTACTAAACATGATTGTGTACATATGTGTCACTTACTAAACATGATTGTGTACATATGTGTCGCTTACTAAACATTATTGTGTACATATGTGTCGCTTACTAAACATGATTGTGTACATATGTGTCACTTACTAAACATGATTGTGTACATATGTGTCACTTACTAAACATGATTGTGTACATATGTGTCATTTGCTAAACATGATTGTGTACATGTGTGTCACTTACTAAACATGATTGTGTACATGTGTCACTTACTAAACATGATTGTGTTCATGTGTCACTAGCTAAACATGATTGTGTACATATGTGTCACTTACTAAACATGATTGTGTACATATGTGTCACTTACTAAACATGATTGTGTACATGTGTGTCGCTAGCTAAACATGATTGTGTACATATGTGTCTGTTACTAAACATGATTGTGTACATATGTGTCACTTACTAAACATGATTGTGTACATATGTGTCACTTACTAAACATGATTGTGTATATATGTGTCACTTACTAGACATGATTGTGTACAGATGTGTCACTTACTAAACATGATTGTGTACATATGTGTCACTTACTAGACATGATTGTGTACATATGTGTCACTTACTAAACATGATTGTGTACATATGTGTCACTTACTAAACATGATTGTGTACAGATGTGTCGCTTACTAAACATGATTGTGTACATATGTGTCACTTACTAAACATGATTGTGTACATGTGTGTCACTTACTAAACATGACTGTGTACATATGTGTCGCTTACTAAACATGATTGTGTACATATGTGTCACTTACTAAACATGATTGTGTACATGTGTGTCTGTTACTAAACATGATTGTGTACATATGTGTCACTTACTAAACATGATTGTGTACATATGTGTCACTTACTAAACATGATTGTGTACATAAGTGTCACTTACTAAACATGATTATGTACATATGTGTCACTTACTAAACATGATTATGTACATATGTGTCACTTACTAAACATGATTGTGTACATATGTGTCACTTACTAAACATGATTGTGTACATATATGTCACTAGCTAAACATGATTGTATACATATGTGTCACTAGCTAAACATGATTATGTACATATGAGTCACTTACTAAACATGATTGTGTACATATGTGTCACTTACTAAACATGATTGTGTACATATGTGTCACTTACTAAACATGATTGTGTACATATGTGTCACTTATTAAACATGATTGTGTACATATGTGTCACTTACTAAACATGATTATGTACATATGTGTCACTAGCTAAACATGATTGTGTACATGTGTGTCACTTACTAAACATGATTGTGTACATATGTGTCACTTACTAAACATGATTGTGTACATATGTGTCACTTATTAAACATGATTGTGTACATATGTGTCACTTACTAAACATGATTATGTACATATGTGTCACTAGCTAAACATGATTGTGTACATGTGTGTCACTTGCTAAACATGATTGTGTACAGATGTGTCACTTACTAAACATGATTGTGTACATATGTGTCACTTACTAAACATGAGTGTGTACATATGTGTCCCTTACTAAACATGATTGTGTACATATGTGTCACTTACTAAACATGATTGTGTACATATGTGTCACTTACTAAACATGATTGTGTACATATGTGTCACTTATTAAACATGATTGTGTACATGTGTGTCGCTTGCTAAACATGATTGTGTACATGTGTGTCACTTACTAAACATGATTGTGTACATATGTGTCACTTACTAAACATGATTGTGTACATATGTGTCACTTATTAAACAAGATTGTGTACATGTGTGTCGCTTGCTAAACATGATTGTGTACATGTGTGTCACTTACTAAACATGATTGTGTACATGTGTGTCACTTGCTAAACATGATTGTGTACATGTGTGTCACTTACTAAACATGATTGTGTACATATGTGTCACTTACTAAACATGATTGTGTACATATCTGTCACTTACTAAACATGATTGTGTACATATGTGTCACTTACTAAACATGATTGTG
Source organism: Bombina bombina (assembly GCF_027579735.1). Classification (NCBI taxonomy): domain Eukaryota; kingdom Metazoa; phylum Chordata; class Amphibia; order Anura; family Bombinatoridae; genus Bombina; species Bombina bombina. The sequence continues at coordinate 267,025,041 of NC_069507.1, read as the reverse complement.
TACATATCTGTCACTTACTAAACATGATTGTGTACATATGTGTCACTTACTAAACATGATTGTGTACATATGTGTCACTTACTAAACATGATTGTGTACATATGTGTCACTTACTAAACATGATTGTGTACATGTGTGTCGCTTACTAAACATGATTGTGTACATGTGTGTCTGTTACTAAACATGATTGTGTACATGTGTGTCACTTACTAAACATGATTGTGTACATGTGTGTCACTTGCTAAACATGATTGTGTACATGTGTGTCACTTGCTAAACATGATTGTGTACATGTGTGTCGCTTACTAAACATGATTGTGTACATATGTGTCGCTTACTAAACATGAATGTGTACATATGTGTCGCTTACTAAACATGATTGTGTACATATGTGTCACTTCCTAAACATGATTGTGTACATATGTGTCACTTACTAAACATGATTGTGTACATATGTGTCACTTACTAAACATGATTGTGTACATATGTGTCGCTTACTAAACATGAATGTGTACATGTGTGTCACTTACTAAACATGATTGTGTACATGTGTGTCGCTTACTAAACATGAATGCGTACATTTCCTGTCTCACAGCTCGGACGGCACCGGTAGTGTAACACTGGTGGTACCTGACTCTATAACTGGCTGGGAAGGCTCCATGTTCTGTGTATCTGATAATGAAGGGTTTGGGATGATCCCAGATCCAGCAAAATTCACATCCTTCTTGCCATTCTTTGTGGAATTATCTTTACCGTATTCCATTGTCCGAGGAGAGACCCTGGTACTCAGAGCCTTTGTACCAAACTACCTGGAGCAGTGCATCAAGGTAACCAGTGCTGTGCTTACTGCTGACATCTTCCTGTGTAGCACTGTGTATGCTGCTGACCTCTCCCTCTGTATTATCTGTGTAGCACTGTGTATACTGCTCACTTCTCCCTCTTTATAATCTGTGTAGCACTGTGTATACTGCGGACCTCTCCCTCTGTATTACCTGTGTAGCACTTTGTTTACTGCTGACCTCTCCCTCTGTATTAGCTGTGTAGCACTGTGTATACTGCTGACCTCTCCCTCTGTATTAGCTGTGTAGCACTGTGTATACTGCTGACCTCTCCCTCTGTATTAGCTGTGTAGCACTGTGTATACTGCTGACCTCTGCCTCTATATTAGCTGTTTAGCTCTTTGTATACTGCTGACCTCTGCCTCTATATTAGCTGTTTAGCACTGTGTATACTGCTGACCTCTGACTCTATATTAGCTGTGTAGCACTGTATATACTGCTGACATCTGCCTCTATATTAGCTGTGTAACACTGTATATACTGCTGACCTCTGCCTCTATATTAGCTGTTTAGCACTGTATATACTGCTGACCTCTGCCTCTATATTAGCTGTTTAGCACTGTATATACTGCTGACACCTGCCTCTATATTAGCTGTGTAGCACTGTATATACTGCTGACATCTGCCTCTATATTAGCTGTGTAGCACTGTATATACTGCTAACATCTGCCTCTATATTAGCTGTGTAGCACTGTGTATACTGCTGACATCTGCCTCTATATTAGCTGTGTAGCACTGTGTATACTGAAAACATGTTCCTTTATATTAGCTGTGTAGCACTGTGTATACTGCTGACCTCTGCCTCTATATTAGTTGTGTAGCACTGTGTATACTGCTGACCTCTCCCTCTATATTAGCTGTGTAGCACTGTGTATATTGCTGGCCTCTATATTAGCTGTGTAGCACTGTGTATACTGCTATCCTCTGCCTCTATATTAGCTGTGTAGCACTGTGTATACTGCTGACCTCTCCCTCTAATAGCTGTGTAGCACTGTGTATACTGCTGACGTCTCCCTCTAATAGCTGGGTAGCACTGTGTATACTGCTGACATCTGCCTCTATATTAGCTGTGTAGCACTGTATATACTGCTGGCCTCTGCCTCTATATTAGCTGTGTAGCACTGTGTATAGTGCAGGCCTCTGCCTCTATTTTAGCTGTGTAACACTGTGTATACTGCTGACTTCTCTTGTGATACCTGCAGGTTCGTGTGACCATGGGAAGCTCCTCTGATTTTGTTGCTGAGCCCCAGGATGTGCCCCAGGACGTCTGCATTTGCCTTGGAGAAAGAGCCTCCTATACCTGGACTCTGGTTCCTCAAAAATTAGGTGTTGATCTTAACAATCATGGTGTACCAGACCTCCTGTGTCCTGTCTATACTCCTCTGGATCTCTAGTGTGCCAGACTCTCCTGTGTGCCCTGCTGCTCTGTCTATCCTCTACTGGATCTCTAGTGTGCCAGACCCTCCTATGTGTCCTGCTGCTCTGTCTATTCTCCACTGGATCTCTATTGTGCCAGGCCTCCTGTGTCCTGTCTATACTCCACTGGATCTCTATTGTGCCAGACCTCCTGTGTCCTGTCTATACTCCACTGGATCTCTAGTGTGCCAGACCTCCTGTGTCCTGTCTATACTCCACTGGATCTCTAGTGTGCCAGACCTCCTGTGTCCTGTCTATACTCCACTGGATCTCTAGTGTGCCAGACCTCCTGTGTCCTGTCTATACTCCACTGGATCTCTATTGTGCCAGACCTCCTGTGTCCTGTCTATACTCCACTGGATCTCTAGTGTGCCAGACCTCCTGTGTCCTGTCTATACTCCACTGGATCTCTAGTGTGCCAGACCTCCTGTGTCCTGTCTATACTCCACTGGATCTCTATTGTGCCAGACCTCCTGTGTCCTGTCTATACTCCACTGGATCTCTAGTGTGCCAGACCTCCTGTGTCCTGTCTATACTCCACTGGATCTCTATTGTGCTAGACCTCCTGGGTCCTGTCTATCCTACCCTGGATCTCTAGTGTGCCAGACCCTCCTGTCTGTCCTGCTGCTCTGTCTATCCTCCACTAGATCTCTAGTGTGCCAGCCCCTTATGTGTGTCCTGCTGCTCTGTCTATCCTCCACTGGATCTCTAGTGTGCCAGCCTCTTGTATCCTGCTGCTCTGTCTATCCTCCTCTGGATCTCTAGTGTGCCAGCCTCCTGTGTCCTGCTGCTCTGTCTATCCTCCACTGGATATCTAGTGTGCCAGACCCTCCTGTGTGTCCTGCTGCTCTGTCTATTCTCCACTGGATCTCTATTGTGCCAGCCTCCTGTGTGTCCTGCTGCTCTGTCTATCCTCCACTGGATCTCTAGTGTGCCAGACCCTCCTGTGTGTCCTGCTTCTCTGTCTATCCTCCACTGGATCTCTAGTGTGCCAGACCACCTGTGTGTCCTGCTGCTCTGTCTATCCTCCACTGGATCTCTAGTGTGCCAGCCTCCTGTGTGTCCTGTCTATCCTCCACTGGATCTCTAGTGTGCCAGCCTCCTGTGTGTCCTGCTGCTCTGTCTATCCTCCACTGGATCTCTAGTGTGCTAGACCCTCCTGTGTGTCCTGCTGCTCTGTCTATCCTTCCCTGAATCTCTAGTGTGCCAGACCACCTGTGTGTCCTGCTGCTCTGTCTGTCCTCCACTGGATCTCTAGTGTGCCAGACCACCTGTGTGTCCTGCTCCTCTGTCTGTCCTCCACTGGATCTCTAGTGTGCCAGCCTCCTGTGTGTCCTGCTGCTCTGTCTATCCTCCACTGGATCTCTAGTGTGCCAGACCACCTGTGTGTCCTGCTGCTCTGTCTATCCTCCACTGGATCTCTAGTGTGCCAGACCACCTGTGTGTTCTGCTGCTCTGTCTATCCTCCACTGGATCTCTAGTGTGCCAGACCACCTGTGTGTCCTGCTCCTCTGTCTGTCCTCCACTGGATCTCTAGTGTGCCAGACCTCCTGTGTCCTGTCTATACTCCACTGGATCTCTAGTGTGCCAGACCTCCTGTGTCCTGTCTATACTCCACTGGATCTCTATTGTGCCAGACCTCCTGTGTCCTGTCTATACTCCACTGGATCTCTAGTGTGCCAGACCTCCTGTGTCCTGTCTATACTCCACTGGATCTCTAGTGTGCCAGACCTCCTGTGTCCTGTCTATACTCCACTGGATCTCTAGTGTGCCAGACCTCCTGTGTCCTGTCTATACTCCACTGGATCTCTATTGTGCCAGACCTCCTGTGTCCTGTCTATACTCCACTGGATCTCTAGTGTGCCAGACCTCCTGTGTCCTGTCTATACTCCACTGGATCTCTATTGTGCTAGACCTCCTGGGTCCTGTCTATCCTACCCTGGATCTCTAGTGTGCCAGACCCTCCTGTCTGTCCTGCTGCTCTGTCTATCCTCCACTAGATCTCTAGTGTGCCAGCCCCTCATGTGTGTCCTGCTGCTCTGTCTATCCTCCACTGGATCTCTAGTGTGCCAGCCTCTTGTATCCTGCTGCTCTGTCTATCCTCCTCTGGATCTCTAGTGTGCCAGCCTCCTGTGTCCTGCTGCTCTGTCTATCCTCCACTGGATCTCTAGTGTGCCAGACCCTCCTGTGTGTCCTGCTGCTCTGTCTATTCTCCACTGGATCTCTATTGTGCCAGCCTCCTGTGTGTCCTGCTGCTCTGTCTATCCTCCACTGGATCTCTAGTGTGCCAGACCCTCCTGTGTGTCCTGCTTCTCTGTCTATCCTCCACTGGATCTCTAGTGTGCCAGACCACCTGTGTGTCCTGCTGCTCTGTCTATCCTCCACTGGATCTCTAGTGTGCCAGCCTCCTGTGTGTCCTGTCTATCCTCCACTGGATCTCTAGTGTGCCAGCCTCCTGTGTGTCCTGCTGCTCTGTCTATCCTCCACTGGATCTCTAGTGTGCTAGACCCTCCTGTGTGTCCTGCTGCTCTGTCTATCCTCCCCTGAATCTCTAGTGTGCCAGACCACCTGTGTGTCCTGCTGCTCTGTCTGTCCTCCACTGGATCTCTAGTGTGCCAGACCACCTGTGTGTCCTGCTCCTCTGTCTGTCCTCCACTGGATCTCTAGTGTGCCAGCCTCCTGTGTGTCCTGCTGCTCTGTCTATCCTCCACTGGATCTCTAGTGTGCCAGACCACCTGTGTGTCCTGCTGCTCTGTCTATCCTCCACTGGATCTCTAGTGTGCCAGACCACCTGTGTGTTCTGCTGCTCTGTCTATCCTCCACTGGATCTCTAGTGTGCCAGACCACCTGTGTGTCCTGCTCCTCTGTCTGTCCTCCACTGGATCTCTAGTGTGCCAGACCACCTGTGTGCCCTGCTGCTCTGTCTATCCTCCTCTGGATCTCTAGTGTGCTAGCCTCCTGTGTCCTGCTGCTATGTCTATCCTCCACTGGATCTCTAGTGTGCCAGACCCTCCTGTGTGTCCTGCTGCTCTGTCTATCCTCCACTGGATCTCTAGTGTGCCAGACCCTCCTGTGTGTCCTGCTGCTCTGTCTATCCTCCACTGGATCTCTAGTGTGCCAGACCACCTGTGTGCCCTGCTGCTCTGTCTATCCTCCACTGGATCTCTAGTGTGCCAGCCTCCTGTGTGTCCTGCTGCTCTGTCTATCCTCCACTGGATCTCTAGTGTGCCAGACCACCTGTGTGTCCTGCTGCTCTGTCTATCCTCCACTGGATCTCTAGTGTGCCAGACCCTCCTGTGTGTCCTGCTGCTCTGTCTAGCCTCCACTGGATCTCTAGTGTGCCACACTCTCCTGTGTGTTCGCTACTCTGTCTGTCCTCCCCTGGATCTCTAGTGTGCCAGCCTACTGTGTGTCCTGCTGCTCTGTCTGTCCTCCACTGGATCTCTAGTGTGCCAGACCCTCCTGTGTATCCTGCTGCTCTGTCTATCCTCCACTGGATCTCTAGTGTGCCAGACCCTCCTGTGTGTCCTGCTGCTCTGTCTATCCTCCACTGGATCTCTAGTGTGCCAGACCCTCCTGTGTCCTGCTGCTCTGTCTATCCTCCACTGGATCTCTAGTGTGCCAGACCCTCCTGTGTGTCCTGCTGCTCTGCCTATCCTCCACTGGATCTCTAGTGTGCCAGACCCTCCTGTGTCCTGCTGCTCTGCCTATCCTCCACTGGATCTCTAGTGTGCCAGACTCTCCTGTGTCCTGCTGCTCTGTCTATCCTCCACTGGATCTCTAGTGTGCTAGACCCTCCTGTGTGTCCTGCTGCTCTGTCTATCCTCCACTGGATCTCTAGTGTGCCAGACCCTCCTGTGTCCTGCTGCTCTGTCTGTCCTCTACTGGATCTCTAGTGTGCCAGACCCTCCTGTGTGTTCTGCTGTTCTGTCTATCCTCCACTGGATCTCTAGTGTGCCAGACCCTCCTGTGTCCTGCTGCTCTGTCTGTCCTCTACTGGATCTCTAGTGTGCCAGACCCTCCTGTGTCCTGCTGCTCTGTCTGTCCTCCACTGGATCTCTAGTGTGCCAGACCCTCCTTTGTGTCCTGCTGCTCTGTCAATCCTACCCTGGATCTCTAGTGTGCCAGACCCTCCTGTGTGTCCTGCTGCTCTGTCTATCCTCTACTGGATCTCTAGTGTGCCAGACCCTCCTGTGTGTCCTGCTGCTCTGTCTATCCTCCTCTGGATCTCTAGTGTCCCAGCCTCCTGTATCCTGCTGCTCTGTCTATCCTCCACTGGATCTCTAGTGTGCCAGCCTCCTGTGTCCTGCTGCTCTGTCTATCCTCCTCTGGATCTCTAGTGTGACAGACCCTCCTTTGTGTCCTGCTGCTCTGTCAATCCTACCCTGGATCTCTAGTGTGCCAGACCCTCCTGTGTGTCCTGCTGCTCTGTCTATCCTCTACTGGATCTCTAGTGTGCCAGACCCTCCTGTGTGTCCTGCTGCTCTGTCTATCCTCCACTGGATCTCTAGTGTGCCAGACCCTTCTGTGTATCCTGCTGCTCTGTCTATCCTCCACTGGATCTCTAGTGTGCCAGACTCTCCTGTGTCCTGCTGCTCTGTCTATCCTCCACTGGATCTCTAGTGTGCTAGACCCTCCTGTGTGTCCTGCTGCTCTGTCTATCCTCCACTGGATCTCTAGTGTGCCAGACCCTCCTGTGTGTTCTGCTGCTCTGTCTGTCCTCTACTGGATCTCTAGTGTGCCAGACCCTCCTGTGTCCTGCTGCTCTGTCTATCCTCCACTGGATCTCTAGTGTGCCAGACCCTCCTGTGTCCTGCTGCTCTGTCTGTCCTCTACTGGATCTCTAGTGTGCCAGACCCTCCTGTGTGTCCTGCTGCTCTGTCTATCCTCTACTGGATCTCTAGTGTGCCAGACCCTCCTGTGTATCCTGCTGATCTGTCTATCCTCCACTGGATCTCTAGTGTGCTAGACCCTCCTGTGTGTCCTGCTGCTCTGTCTATCCTCTACTGGATCTCTAGTGTGCCAGACCCTCCTGTGTGTCCTGCTGCTCTGTCTATCCTCTACTGGATCTCTAGTGTGCCAGACCCTCCTGTGTATCCTGCTGATCTGTCTATCCTCCACTGGATCTCTAGTGTGCTAGACCCTCCTGTGTATCCTGCTGCTCTGTCTATCCTACACTGTATCTCTAGTGTGCCAGACCCTCCTGTGTGTCCTGCTGCTTTGTCTATCCTCTACTGGATCTCTAGTGTGCCAGACCCTCCTGTGTGTCCTGCTGCTTTGTCTATCCTCTACTGGATCTCTAGTGTGCCAGACCCTCCTGTGTGTCCTGCTGCTCTGTCTATCCTCCACTGGATCTCTAGTGTGCTAGACCCTCCTGTGTGTCCTACTGCTCTGTCTATCCTCCACTGGATCTCTAGTGTGCCAGCCTCCTGTGTCCTGCTGCTCTGTCTATCCTCCACTGGATCTCTAGTGTGCCAGACCCTCCTGTGTGTCCTGCTGCTCTGTCTATCCTCCACTGGATCTCTAGTGTGCCAGACCTCCTGTGTGTTCTGCTGCTCTGTCTATCCTCCACTGGATCTCTAGTGTGCCAGACCCTCCTTAGTGTTCTGCTGCTCTGTCTATTCTCCACTGGATCTCTAGTGTGCCAGCCTCCTGTGTCCTGCTGCTCTGTCTATCCTCTACTGGATCTCTAGTGTGCCAGACCATCCTGTGTGTCCTGCTGCTCTGTCTGTCCTCCACTGGATCTCTAGTGTGCCAGCATCCTATGTGTCCTGCTGCTCTGTCTATCCTCCACTGGATCTCTAGTGTGTCAGACCCTCCTGTGTGTCCTGTTGCTCTGTTTGTCCTCCACTGGATCTCTAGTGTTCCAGTTCTCCTGTGTGTCCTGCTGCTCTGTCTATCCTCCATTGGATCTCTAGTGTGCTAGACCCTCCTGTGTGTCCTGCTGCTCCATCTATCCTCCATTGGATCTCTAGTGTGCCAGCCTCCTGTGTGTCTTGCTGCTCTGTCTATCCTCCACTGGATCTCTAGTGTGCCAGACCCTCCTGTGTGTCCTTCTGCTCTGTCTATCCTCCACTGGATCTCTAGTGTGCCAGACCCTCCTGTGTGTCCTTCTGCTCTGTCTATCCTCCACTGGATCTCTAGTGTGCCAGACCCTCCTGTGTGTCCTTCTGCTCTGTCTATCCTCCACTGGATCTCTAGTGTGCCAGACCACCTGTGTGTCCTGCTGCTCTGTCTGTCCTCCACTGGATCTCTAGTGAGCTAGACCCTCCTGTGTGTCCTGCTGCTCTGTCTGTCGTCCACTGGATCTCTAGTGTGCCAGACCCTCCTGTGTGTCCTGCTGATCTGTCTATCCTCCACTGGATCTCAAGTGTGCTAGACCCTTCTGTGTGTCCTGCTGATCTGTCTATCCTCCACTGCATCTCTAGTGTGCCAGACCCTCCTGTGTGTCCTGCTGCTCTGTCTGTCCTCCACTGGATCTCTAGTGTGCCAGACCCTCCTGTGTGTTCTGCTGCTCTGTCTATCCTCCACTGGATCTCTAGTGTGCCAGACCCTCCTGTGTGTTCTGCTGCTCTGTCTGTCCTCCACTGGATCTCTAGTGTGCCAGACCCTCCTGTGTGTTCTGCTGCTCTGTCTATCTTCCACTGGATCTCTAGTGTGCCAGACCCTCCTGTGTGTCCTGCTGCTCTGTCTATCCTCCACTGGATCTCTAGCATGCCAGACCCTCCTGTGTGTCCTGCTGCTCTGTCTATCCTCCATTGGATCTCTAGTGTGCCAGACTCTCCTTTGTTTCCTGATGCTCTGTCTATCCTCCACTGGATCTACAGTGTGCCAGACCCTTCTGTGTGTCCTGCTGCTCTGTCTATCCTCCACTGGATCTCTAGTGTGCCAGACCCTCCTGTGTGTCCTGCTGCTCTGTCTATCCTCCACTGGATCTACAGTGTGCCAGACCCTTCTGTGTGTCCTGCTGCTCTGTCTATCCTCCACTGGATCTCTAGTGTGCCAGACCCTCCTGTGTATCCTGCTGCTCTGTCTATCCTCCACTGGATCTCTAGTATGCCAGACCCTCCTGTGTGTCCTACTGCTCTGTCTATCCTCCACTGGAACTCTAGTGTTCCAGCCTTCTGTGTGTCCTGCTGCTCTGTCTATCCTCCACTGGATCTCTAGTGTTCCAGACCTCCTGCTCTGTCTATCCTCCACTTGATCTCTAGTGTTCCAGACCTCCTGTGTGTTCTGCTGCTCTGTCTATCTTCCACTGGATCTCTAGTGTTCCAGACCTCCTGCTCTGTCTATCCTCCACTGGATCTCTAGTGTGCCAGACCCTCCTGTGTGTTCTGCTGCTCTGTCTATCCTCCACTGGATCTCTAGTGTTCCAGACCTCCTGCTCTGTCTATCCTCCACTGGAACTCTAGTGTTCCAGACCTCCTTTGTGTTCTGCTGCTCTGTCTATCCTCCACTGGATCTCTAGTGTGCCAGACCCTCCTATGTGTTCTGCTGCTCTGTCTATCCTCCACTGGATCTCTAGTGTTCCAGACCTCCTGTGTGTCCTTCTGCTTTGTCTATCCTCCATTGGATCTCTAGTGTTCCAGACCTCCTGTGTGTCCTTCTGCTCTGTCTATCCTCCACTGGATCTCTAGTGATCCAGACCTCCTGTGTGTCCTTCTGCTCTGTCTATCCTCCACTGGATCTCTAGTGTGCCAGCCTCCTGTGTGTTCTGCTGCTCTGTCTATCCTCTACTAGATATCTAGTGTTCCAGACCCTCCTGTGTATCCTGCTGCTCTGTCTATCCTCCACTGGATCTCTAGTGTTCCAGACCCTCCTGTGTATCCTGCTGCTCTGTCTATCCTCCACTGGATCTCTAGTATGCCAGACCCTCCTGTGTGTCCTACTGCTCTGTCTATCCTCCACTGGAACTCTAGTGTTCCAGACCTCCTGCTCTGTCTATCCTCCACTGGATCTCTAGTGTTCCAGTCTTCTGTGTGTCCTGCTGCTCTGTCTATCCTCCACTGGATCTCTAGTGTTCCAGACCTCCTGCTCTGTCTATCCTCCACTTGATCTCTAGTGTTCCAGACCTCCTGTGTGTTCTGCTGCTCTGTCTATCTTCCACTGGATCTCTAGTGTTCCAGACCTCCTGCTCTGTCTATCCTCCACTGGATCTCTAGTGTGCCAGACCCTCCTGTGTGTTCTGCTGCTCTGTCTATCCTCCACTGGATCTCTAGTGTTCCAGACCTCCTGCTCTGTCTATCCTCCACTGGAACTCTAGTGTTCCAGACCTCCTTTGTGTTCTGCTGCTCTGTCTATCCTCCACTGGATCTCTAGTGTGCCAGACCCTCCTATGTGTTCTGCTGCTCTGTCTATCCTCGAGTGGATCTCTAGTGTTCCAGACCTCCTGTGTGTCCTTCTGCTTTGTCTATCCTCCATTGGATCTCTAGTGTTCCAGACCTCCTGTGTGTCCTTCTGCTCTGTCTATCCTCCACTGGATCGCTAGTGATCCAGACCTCCTGTGTGTCCTTCTGCTCTGTCTATCCTCCACTGGATCTCTAGTGCGCCAGCCTCCTATGTGTTCTGCTGCTCTGTCTATCCTCTACTAGATATCTAGTGTTCCAGACCCTCCTGTGTATCCTGCTGCTCTGTCTATCCTCCACTGGATCTCTAGTGTTCCAGACCCTACTGTGTATCCTGCTGCTCTGTCTATCCTCCACTGGATCTCTAGTGTGCAAGCCTCCTATGTGTTCTGCTGCTCTGGCTATCCTCCACTGGATCTCTAGTGTTCCAGACCTCATATGTGTCCTTCTGCTCTGTCTATCCTCCACTGGATCTCTAGTGTTCCAGACCTCATATGTGTCCTTCTGCTCTGTCTATCCTCCACTGGATCTCTAGTGTTCCAGACCTCCTGCTCTGTATATCCTCCACTGGATCTTTAGTGTTCCAGACCTCCTGTGTGTTCTGCTGCTCTGTCTATCCTCCACTGGATCTCTAGTGTTCCAGACCTCCTGCTATGTATATCCTCCACTGGATCTCTAGTGTGCTAGACCCTCCTGTGTGTTCTGCTGCTCTGTCTATCCTACACTGGATCTCTAGTGTTCCAGACCTCCTGCTCTGTCTATCCTCTACTGGATCTCTAGTGTTCCAGTTCTCCTGTGTGTTCTGCTGCTCTGTCTATCCTCCACTGGATCTCTAGTGTGCCAGACCCTCCTGTGTAACCTGCTGCTCTGTCTATCCTCCACTGGATCTCTAGTGTGCCAGACCCTCCTATGTGTTCTGCTGCTCTGTCTATCCTCCACTGGATCTCTAGTGTTCCAGACCTCCTGTGTGTCCTTCTGCTCTGTCTATCCTCCACTGGATCTCTAGTGTTCCAGATCTCCTGTGTGTCCTTCTGCTCTGTCTATCCTCCACTGGATCTCTAGTGTTCCAGACCTCCTGTGTGTCCTTCTGCTCTGTCTATCCTCCACTGGATCTCTAGTGTGCCAGCCTCCTGTGTGTTCTGCTGCTCTGTCTATCATCCACTGGATCTCTAGTGTTCCAGACCTCATGTGCGTCCTTCTGGTCTGTCTATCCTCCACTGTATATTTATTAGATAATGTTATGAGTGTAACTGTACTGTGTAATGTATACATTTATTAGATGGTGTTATTATGAGTGTAACTTTACTGTGTAATGTATTTTTTATGTGTTTTGTGCAACATTTTTGTTTCACGAAACAGTTAACCAGAGCTCTGAAGTTGCGGTAATCATACAACTCGTAATAACAGCGATAAGCCCAATGAGCGCAAACATCCATGATTAACCCTTTCTCTCTTGAACGCAAACGTTTGCTCTCCAGTTGTAATCTGGCTCATTGTGTTTTATTTTTGTAATTATCTTCTCTAATTACATAATCACAGGTGAGATCAGTTTAACGCTGAGTGCTGAGACCTCTCACATTGGAGCAACATGTGACAGCCCCAGTGACTCTTCCCAGCCATCCCGCAAGGACACCGTGATACAGAAACTTCTTGTAGAGGTGACATTTTATTCCTCAATAATTAGAGCTCACAGTTAATATAAATGTACACACATTACAGTGTATGAGCAAGCATTAATCATACGTGTTTGTGGTCTCCCCCTTCTCTCTATCAGCCTGAGGGGGTCAAGAAAGAAGCCACTAGCAGCAACCTGATCTGTGTACAAGGTAAAATGACGAGGCCTGATTAGCTGCTGTGTGTTTAGCTGACCCTAATCTGTGTATAAAGCTCTGATCTATTGCATGCTGGGAATTATTTATAACTGTTTTATCCATTATATGTTTTATAATAAAATTTATATTTTTCTGCAGACTCAAACTCCCAGACGCCAATAACCTTATCATCTCCAGAAAATGCAGTGCCAGATTCACAATTGGCTTTTGTCACCGTTGTGCGTAAGTGCATTATCCCAGTGTATAAACCCTACAGAATCCATAAACGTCACCCACCCAATATCATACACCCCCCCACCCTCCCACATACAGCAATCACTGACCTCTTGTTAGTATGGTGGCAGGTCACTACCCCTCCTCAATAGGAAGTCACCCACAACACCAGCCCTATCTGAGCACTCAATAGGAAGTCCCCACAACACCAGCCCTATCTGAGCACTCAATAGGAAGTCCCCACAACACCAGCCCTATCTGAGCACTCAATAGGAAGTCCCCACAACACCAGCCCTATCTGAGCACTCAATAGGAAGTCCCCACAACACCAGCCCTATCTGAGCACTCAATAGGAAGTCCCCACAACACCAGCCCTATCTGAGCACTCATCCTGTTCCTTTCTTACCAATTTCACTTTTATATCCTGCAGCCGACCCTCTGGGTCTCCCATTACAGAATCTTGAGAAGCTCATCCAGATGCCGACTGGTTGTGCTGAGCAGAACCTTGCCCGTATAGCAACCATTATATATGTGCTGGAATATCTCAACGCCACAGGACAGCTGACCCCTGAGATACTTGAGAAAGGAAAGAGATTCCTGGCAGAGGGTGAGCAGGACCCATTATACCCAGCTATAGGCTTCTCTATAGATCTGTATAAGTTACCAGCAAACTTCTCAGTCAATATTGTTCCTCACACCTGACCAGCATAATTCTTCCTTCTGTGCCTTGTTTTTTTTACACTCTATGCTAAAACTTCCCTAATGTTTCCTCTATAAAACTAATGCCTTATATGGCTTATATGGCTTCCCCCCATACTGTATATGGAATAAAATAATTTTATGTGTCCTCTGCCTTACCAGAAACAACATACTTGAGGTGACTTGTACTTGCTTTTTTGTGTGTACTTAAAGGGACAGTATACCCCAGTTTTAATATAACTGCATATGATATACACTACTATAAATAATAAAATGCACAGATACTGATATAAAAATCCAGTATTAAAACGCTTAAATCTTACTTAGAAGCTTCCAGTTTAGCTCTGTTTAAAAGGTTACTGGAACACCCACTGCAAGTGGAAAATAGCAGACAACCCCTTCATTTAGATATGAAAAGACCCTGTACACAAACAGGAGCAAGCTGGAGTAGGTATCTGTCGGTATTCTAAAACTTTGTTGCTTGGTTATTTAAAAATTATCAAAACTATCTATTTAAAAATAAAAACTATATGGGCTATATAAATAGATCATCTACAAAATATTTATGCAAAGAAAAATAAACGTCTCATGATTCAGATAGGGCATGTCATTTTAAACAACTTTCCAATTTACTTTTATCATCAATTTTGCTTTGTTCTTTTGGTATTCTTAGTTAAAAGTTAAACCTCGGTAGGCTCATATGCTAATTTCTAAGCTCTTGAAGGCCGCCTATAATATCAGTGCATTTTGACATTTTTTTACAACTAGATGGCGTTAGTTCATGTGTACCATATAGATAACATTGTGCTGACGCCTAGAGTTACCCTAGAGTCAGCAGTGATTGGCTACAATGCAAGTCTGTAAAAAAAAACCCTGAGATAAGGGTGCAGTCTGCAGAGGCTTAGATACAAGGTAATCACAGAGGTAAAAAATATATTAATATAACTGAGATAAGGAGCAGTCTGCAGAGGGTTAGATAAAAGGTAATCACAGAGATAAAAAGTATATTAATATAACTGAGATAAGGAGCAGTCTGCAGAGGTTTAGATACAGGGTAATCACAGAGGTAAAAAGTATATTAATATAACTGAGATAAGGAGCAGTCTGCAAAGGCTTAGATACAAGGTAATCACAGAGGTAAAAAGTATATTAATATAACTGAGATAAGGGGGCAGTCTGCAGAGGCTTAGATACAGGGTAATCAAAGAGGTAAAAAGTGTATTAATATAACTGAGATAAGGAGCAGTCTGCAGAGGGTTAGATACAGGGTAATCACAGAGGTAAAAAGTGTATTAATATAACTGAGATAAGGAGCAGTCTGCAGAGGGTTAGATACAGGGTAATCACAGAGGTAAACAGTATATTAATATAACTGAGATAAGGGGCGGTCTGCAGAGGCTTAGATACAGGGTAATCACAGAGGTAAAAAGTATATTAATATAACTGAGATAAGGGGCAGTCTGCAGAGGCTTAGATACAAGGTAATCACAGAGGTAAAAAGTATATTAATATAACTGAGATAAGGAGCAGTCTGCAGAGACTTAGATACAAGGTAATCACAGAGGTAAAAAGTATATTAATATAACTGAGATAAGGAGCAGTCTGCAGAGGGTTAGATACAACGTAATCACAGAGGTAAAAAGTATATTAATATAACTGAGATAAGGAGCAGTCTGCAGAGGCTTAGATACAGGGTAATCACAGAGGTAAAGAGTATATTAATATAACTGAGATAAGGGGGCAGTCTGCAGAGACTTAGATACAGGGTAAATACAGAGGTAAAAAGTATATTAATATAACTGAGATAAGGGTGCAGTCTGCAGAGGCTTAGATACAGAGTAATCACAGAGGTAAAAAATATATTAATATAACTGAGATAAGGAGCAGTCTGCAGAGGCTTAGATACAGAGTAATCACAGAGGTAAAAAATATATTAATATAACTGAGATAAGGAGCAGTCTGCAGAGGGTTAGATACAGAGTAATCACAGAGGTAAAAAGTATATTAATATAACTGAGATAAGGAGCAGTCTGCAGAGGGTTAGATACAAGGTAATCACAGAGATAAAAAGTATATTAATATAACTGAGATAAGGAGCAGTCTGCAGAGGTTTAGATACAGGGTAATCACAGAGGTAAAAAGTATATTAATATAACTGAGATAAGGAGCAGTCTGCAAAGGCTTAGATACAAGGTAATCACAGAGGTAAAAAGTATATTAATATAACTGAGATAAGGGGGCAGTCTGCAGAGGCTTAGATACAGGGTAATCAAAGAGGTAAAAAGTGTATTAATATAACTGAGATAAGGAGCAGTCTGCAGAGGGTTAGATACAGGGTAATCACAGAGGTAAAAAGTGTATTAATATAACTGAGATAATGAGCAGTCTGCAGAGGGTTAGATACAGGGTAATCACAGAGGTAAACAGTATATTAATATAACTGAGATAAGGGGCGGTCTGCAGAGGCTTAGATACAGGGTAATCACAGAGGTAAAAAGTATATTAATATAACTGAGATAAGGGGCAGTCTGCAGAGGCTTAGATACAAGGTAATCACAGAGGTAAAAAGTATATTAATATAACTGAGATAAGGAGCAGTCTGCAGAGACTTAGATACAAGGTAATCACAGAGGTAAAAAGTATATTAATATAACTGAGATAAGGAGCAGTCTGCAGAGGGTTAGATACAACGTAATCACAGAGGTAAAAAGTATATTAATATAACTGAGATAAGGAGCAGTCTGCAGAGGCTTAGATACAGGGTAATCACAGAGGTAAAGAGTATATTAATATAACTGAGATAACGGGCAGTCTGCAGAGACTTAGATACAGGGTAAATACAGAGGTAAAAAGTATATTAATATAACTGAGATAAGGGGCAGTCTGCAGAGGCTTAGATACAGGGTAATCACAGAGGTAAAAAGTATATTAATATAACTGAGATAAGGAGCAGTCTGCAGAGACTTAGATACAGGGTAATTACAGAGGTAAAAAGTATATTAATATAACTGAGATAAGGGGCAGTCAGCAGAGGCTTAGATACAAGGTAATTACTGAGGTAAAAATTATATTAATATAACTGAGATAAGGGGCAGTCTGCAGAGACTTAGATACAGGGTAATTACAGAGGTAAAAAGTATATTAATATAACTGAGATAAGGAGCAGTCTGCAGAGACTTAGATACAGGGTAATTACAGAGATAAAAAGTATATTAATATAACTGAGACTTAGATACAGGGTAATTACAGAGATAAAAAGTATATTAATATAACTGAGATAAGGGGCAGTCTGCAGAGACTTAGATACAAGGAAATCACAGAGGTAAAAAGTATATTAATATAACTGAGATAAGGGGGCAGTCTGCAGAGACTTAGATACAGGGTAAATACAGAGGTAAAAAGTATATTAATATAACTGAGATAAGGGGGCAGTCTGCAGAGACTTAGATACAGGGTAATCACAGAGATAAAAAGTATATTAATATAATTGAGATAAGGAGCAGTCTGCAGAGACTTAGATACAGGGTAATTACAGAGGTAAAAAGTATATTAATATAACTGAGATAAGGGGCAGTCAGCAGAGGCTTAGATACAGGGTAATCACAGAGGTAAAAAGTATATTAATATAACTGAGATAAGGGGCAGTCTGCAGAGGCTTAGATACAAGGTAATTACCGAGGTAAAAAGTATATTAATATAACTGAGATAAGGGGCAGTCTGCAGAGGCTTAGATACAAGGTAATTAGCGAGGTAAAAAGTATATTAATATAACTGAGATAAGGAGCAGTCTGCAGAGACCCATTTTTCACAATCCTGGGAGCATACAATTAACATTATTTCCAGTGTTTTCCAGTGGTTTATTCCTGCTTTGCAAACACAGCACATCCTTTATTAACACAATGCCTGAGCATGGAAGCTCACCCCAAGCTGTCTGAGCAGCCCTTTAATTCCTTACACATTGCTCTCTCATTTTAGGGTACATACGGCAACTAGGATTCCGCTGGAACAACGGTTATGTCACTTTTGCTGGAATAGGGCAACAAGCAAATTCTGGGTGAGACCAAAGACTTATGCCACTAATATAGGAAGCCTATCTAGGGATTATACATATGACTGATATAATAGACTACTGACCGCTGTAGATGCTCTCACTGCAGACTGATGGCTGATATCTTCATCCTGTGATTTGATGAGGTTTATAAGTGAGTTTAGCATTGCTGGAAACATCTCTATTAATGTGACAGCCCCTGTCAGGTTCTTATTTCCTTAGAGCTGTATTATAATTTGTGCTATCTGCTACTGTAAGTCCAGCAACTAAGCGCTGGCACAAACCGCTGCTGTGAAGTAGATATGCAATGACATGATTGTACTGAGGGATATGCAATGACATGATTGTACTGAGGGATATGCAATGACATGATTGTACTGAGGGATATGCAATGACATGATTGTACTGAGGGATATGCAATGACATGATTGTACTGAGGGATATGCAGTGACATGATTGTACTGAGGGATATGCAGTGACATGATTGTACTGAGGGATATTCAGTGACATGATTGTACTGAGGGATATGCAGTGACATGATTGTACTGAGGGATATGCAGTGACATGATTGTACTGGGGGATATGCAGTGACATGATTGTACTGAGGGATATGCAGTGACATGATTGTACTGAGGGATATGCAGTGACATGATTGTACTGGGGGATATGCAGTGACATGATTGTACTGAGGGATATGCAATGACATGATTGTACTGAGGGATATGCAGTGACATGATTGTACTGAGGGATATGCAGTGACATGATTGTACTGAGGGATATGCAGTGACATGATTGTACTGAGGGATATTCAGTGACATGATTGTACTGAGGGATATGCAGTGACATGATTGTACTGAGGGATATGCAGTGACATGATTGTTCTGAGGGATATGCAGTGACATGATTGTACTGAGGGATATGCAGTGACATGATTGTACTGAGGGATATGCAGTGACATGATTGTACTGAGGGATATGCAGTGACATGATTGTAGTGAGGGATAGGCAGTGACATGATTGTACTGAGGGATATGCAGTGACATGATTGTACTGAGGGATATGCAGTGACATGATTGTACTGAGGGATATGCAGTGACATGATTGTACTGAGGGATATGCAGTGACATGATTGTACTGAGGGATATGCAGTGACATGATTGTACTGGGGGATATGCAGTGACATGATTGTACTGAGGGATATGCAGTGACATGATTGTACTGGGGGATATGCAATGACATGATTGTACTGAGGGATATGCAGTGACATGATTGTACTGAGGGATATGCAGTGACATGATTGTACTGAGGGATATGCAGTGACATGATTGTACTGAGGGATATGCAGTGACATGATTGTACTGAGGGATAGGCAGTGACATGATTGTACTGAGGGATATGCAGTGACATGATTGTACTGAGGGATAGGCAGTGACATGATTGTACTGAGGGATATGCAGTGACATGATTGTACTGAGGGATATGCAGTGACATGATTGTACTGAGGGATATGCAGTGACATGATTGTACTGAGGGATATGCAGTGACATGATTGTACTGAGGGATATGCAGTGACATGATTGTACTGGGGGATATGCAGTGACATGATTGTACTGAGGGATAGGCAGTGACATGATTGTACTGGGGGATATGCAGTGACATGATTGTACTGAGGGATATGCAGTGACATGATTGTACTGAGGGATATGCAGTGACATGATTGTACTGAGGGATATGCAGTGACATGATTGTACTGAGGGATATGCAGTGACATGATTGTACTGAGGGATAGGCAGTGACATGATTGTACTGAGGGATATGCAGTGACATGATTGTACTGAGGGATATGCAGTGACATGATTGTACTGAGGGATATGCAGTGACATGATTGTACTGAGGGATATGCAGTGACATGATTGTACTGAGGGATAGGCAGTGACATGATTGTACTGAGGGATATGCAATGACATGATTGTACTGAGGGATATGCAGTGACATGATTGTACTGAGGGATATGCAGTGACATGATTGTACTGAGGGATAGGGAGTGACATGATTGTACTGAGGGATATGCAATGACATGATTGTACTGAGGGATATGCAGTGACATGATTGTACTGAGGGATATGCAGTGACATGTTTGTACTGAGGGATATGCAGTGACATGATTGTACTGAGGGATATGCAGTGACATGATTGTACTGAGGGATATGCAGTGACATGATTGTACTGGGGGATATGCAGTGACATGATTGTACTGAGGGATAGGCAGTGACATGATTGTACTGAGGGATATGCAGTGACATGATTGTACTGAGGGATATGCAGTGACATGATTGTACTGAGGGATATGCAGTGACATGATTGTACTGAGGGATATGCAGTGACATGATTGTACTGAGGGATAGGCAGTGACATGATTGTACTGAGGGATATGCAGTGACATGATTGTACTGAGGGATATGCAGTGACATGATTGTACTGAGGGATATGCAGTGACATGATTGTACTGAGGGATATGCAGTGACATGATTGTACTGAGGGATAGGCAGTGACATGATTGTACTGAGGGATATGCAGTGACATGATTGTACTGAGGGATATGCAGTGACATGATTGTACTGAGGGATATGCAGTGACATGATTGTACTGAGGGATATGCAGTGACATGATTGTACTGAGGGATATGCAGTGACATGATTGTACTGAGGGATATGTAGTGACATGATTGTACTGAGGGATATGCAGTGACATGATTGTACTGAGGGATATGCAGTGACATGATTGTACTGAGGGATATGCAGTGACATGATTGTACTGAGGGATATGCAATGACATGATTGTACTAAGGGATATGCAGTGACATGATTGTACTAAGGGATATGCAGTGACATGATTGTACTGAGGGATATGCAATGACATGATTGTACTAAAGGATATGCAGTGACATGATTGTACTAAGGGATATGCAGTGACATGATTGTACTGAGGGATATGCAGTGACATGATTGTACTGAGGGATATGCAGTGACATGATTGTACTGGGGGATATGCAGTGACATGATTGTACTGAGGGATATGCAGTAACATGATTGTACTGAGGGATATGCAATGACATGATTGTACTAAGGGATATGCAGTGACATGATTGTACTGAGGGATATGCAGTGACATGATTGTACTGAGGTATATGCAGTGACATGATTGTACTGAGGGATATGCAGTGACATGATTGTACTGAGGGATATGCAGTGACATGATTGTACTGAGGTATATGCAGTGACATGATAGTACTGGGGATATGCAGTGACATGCTAGGGGGAGGTGCTGAACTGCTGGTGGGAGCAATGACATGATTGTACTGAGGGATATGCAGTGACATGATTGTACTGAGGGATATGCAGTGACATGATTGTACTGAGGGATATGCAGTGACATGATAGTACTGGGGATATGCAGTGACATGCTAGGGGGAGGTACTGGACTGCTGTTGGGACCAATGACATGATTGTACTGGGGGATATGCAGTGACATGCTAGGGGGGAGGTGCTGGACTGCTGTTGGGAGCAATGGCATGATTGTACTGAGGGATATGCAGTGACATGCTAGGGGGGAGGTGGGTGCTGGGCTGCTGGTAGGAGCAATGACATGATTGTACTGGGGATATGCAGTGACATGCTAGGGGGAGGTGCTGGACTGCTGTTGGGAGCAATGACATGATTGTACTGGGGGATATGCAGTGACATGCTAGGGGGGAGTTGCTGGACTGCTGGTGGGAGCAATGACATGATAGTACTGGGGGATATGCAGTGACTTGCTAGGGGGAGGTGCTGAACTGCTGGTGGGAGCAATGACATGATTGTACTGAGGGATATGCAGTGACATGATTGTACTGGGGGATATGCAGTGACATGATTGTACTGGGGGATATGCAGTGACATGCTAGGGGGAGATGCTGAACTGCTCATGGGAGCAATGACATGATTGTACTGAGGGATATGCAGTGACATGCTAGGGGGAGGTGCTGAACTGTTGGTGGGAGCAATGACATGATTGTACTGAGGGATATGCAGTGACATGATTGTACTGGGGGATATGCAGTGACATGCTAGGGGGAGGTGCTGAACTGCTGGTGGGAGCAATTACATGATTGTACTGGGGATATGCAGTGACATGCTAGGGGGGAGGGGCTAGATTGCTACTGGGAGCAATGACTTGATTGTACTGGGGGATATGCAGTGACATGCTAGGGGGGAGGTGCTGAACTGCTGGTGGGAGCAATGACATGATAGTACTGGGCATATGCAGTGACATGATTTTACTGGGGGATATGCAGTGACATGCTAGGGGGGAGTTGCTGAACTGCTGGTGGGAGCAATGACATGATTGTACTGGGGATATGCAGTGACATGCTAGGGGGAGCTGCTGGACTGCTGGTGGGAGCAATGACATGATTGTACTGGGGGATATGCAGTGACATGCTAGGGGGGAGGTGGGTGCTGAACTGCTGGTAGGAGCAATGGCATGATTGTACTGGGGATATGCAGTGACATGATTGTACTGGGGGATATGCAGTGACATGATTGTACTGGGGGATATGCAGTGACATGCTAGGGGGGAGGTGATGGGTTGCTGGTGGGAGCAATGACATGATTGTACTGGGGATATGCAGTGACATGCTAGGGGGGAGGTGCTGGAGTGCTACTGGGAGCAATGACATGATTGTACTGAGGGATATGCAGTGACATGCTAGGGGGGAGGTGCTGGAGTGCTACTGGGAGCAATGACATGATTGTACTGGGGGATATGCAGTGACATGCTAGTGGGGAGGTGCTGGACTGCTGGTGGGAGCAATGACATGATTGTACTGGGGGATATGCAGTGACATGCTAGTGGGGAGGTGCTGGACTGCTGGTGGGAGCAATGACATGATTGTACTGGGGGATATGCAGTGACATGATAGTACTGGGGGATATGCAGTGACATGCTTGGGGGGAGGTGCTGGACTGCTGGTGGGAGCAATGACATGATTGTACTGGGGGATATGCAGTGACATGCTATGGGGAGGTGCTGGACTGCTACTGGGAGCAATGACATAATTGTACTGGGGGATATGCAGTGACATGCTAGGGGGGAGGTGGGTGCTGAACTGCTGGTAGGAGCAATGACATGATTGTACTGGGGATATGCAGTGACATGATTGTACTGGGGGATATGCAGTGACATGCTAGGGGGGAGGCGCTGGGCTGCTGGTAGGAGCAATGACATGATTGTACTGGGGGATATGCAGTTACATGCTAGGGGGGAGGTGCTGGACTGCTGGTGGGAGCAATTACATGATTGTACTGGGGATATGCAGTGACATGCTAGGTGGGAGGCGCTGGACTGCTGGTGGGAGCAATGACATGATTGTACTGGGGATATGCAGTGACATGCTATGGGGAGGTGCTGGACTGCTGGTAGGAGCAATGACATGATTGTACTGGGGATATGCAGTGACATGATTGTACTGGGGGATATGCAGTGACATGCTAGGGGGGAGGTGGGTGCTGAACTGCTGGTAGGAGCAATGACATGATTGTACTGGGGATATGCAGTGACATGATTATACTGGGGGATATGCAGTGACATGCTAGGGGGGAGGCGCTGGGCTGCTGGTAGGAACAATGACATGATTGTACTGGGGATATGCAGTGACATGCTAGGTTGGAGGCGCTGGACTTCTGGTGGGAGCAATGACATGATTGTACTGGGGATATGCAGTGAGGGGGGGAGGTGCTGGACTGCTGGTAGGAGCAATGACATGATTGTACTGGGGATATGCAGTGACATGATTGTACTGGGGGATATGCAGTGACATGCTAGGGGGGAGGTGGGTGCTGAACTGCTGGTAGGAGCAGTGACATGATTGTACTGGGGATATGCAGTGACATGATTGTACTGGGGGATATGCAGTGACATGCTATGGGGAGGTGCTGGACTGCTGGTAGGAGCAATGACATGATTGTACTGGGGGATATGCAGTGACATGCTAGGGGGGAGGTGCTGGACTGCTGGTGGGAGCAGTTACATGATTGTACTGGGGTGAGCAATTTGATCAGGGTCTGTACAGTCAGTGACAAGATTCATATTGATGTATTTTTGCTCCAGACTCACAGCAAACACCTTTAAGATCTTTGAAAGAGCCAAGAAGTTTATTTACATTGACAAGAACGTCCAAGAGCAAACTCTGCTCTATCTGTCTGAGCTCCAGACACTGGAAACCGGCTGCTTCAAGAGAAGCGGGGACCTGTTTATGCCGCAGGTAAGCAGTTTAGGGCTACATCTAACAACTTTGTGTCCAGAAAATATAAAAGGGATTAGTTCCATTCCAGCTGAAGAGCACATGACCGATGGAGAATTTGTAAAATAAATACATAAATAAAAAGATAAGCTGCATATCTGCAGTGTAGGTTCTACCCTACTGTGCTGCTCTGACAAGTAGGATTCATGATATTTTACCTTAAAAGGACATTCTAAGGCAAAATCCAAAATCATTGCAAAAGTACAATTTTATTTACAGTACAATTAAATAAAGACAAAGAAACATACAAACTTCACCTTAGGAACAATGTGCTAAACTTTTGTCTATTGGTGGATTGGCACTTTGAAGCTTTATTGTGAGAGATGAACCAGTTTTAACCTCTTGTTGTATCACAGGGAGACAAAGAGGATGACCTGATCTATACAATACTACTCGCCATTGCTCTGCTGGAGTCTGACTACAGTACTGGGGTAAGTGAGACCAAGCTGTAGGTACCAGTTTATCACATTCCCTATAGTGGAGCTAGACACCAGACTAAAGACCAGCTCTAAAGGAGAGGAAGGTAAATCATGCACTGCAATCATAGATATTCCTCAGAAGTTAAGAGCAAAAGGACAGAACAAGTAGAAGATGGTCAAAAGCTTGACAACAAGCCTTAGGCTTGATCTGGACTTGAGGCCAGAGGTAGGACATAAGCAGTGCCTTCAGATACAAAAGAATCAGAGTCCAGAAGAGGTCTACTTTATTAGGGCCCGAGAGTAGGGCTTATGGTGATAAAATGCACAAAGGTGAGGCTAGAAGATCAACACATCAGGCAAAAATCAGGCATAACCTGTCCAAGGAAAATAAATAGTCTATCACCACCCACCCCTGAAATGACAGCCATAAATGCTATTTTTATAACCTGAGGCTGCCAGAGGAAGTGATGCTCTGTGATTTTAATACAATGTTTTATAACTCCATAAGTCAGTGAGTGAAAGAGGGCCCAGCACACTTTATTGTCTGTCCATGAAGGATATATCAATGGAGAGACCCCTGGTGCTATTCTCAGGGTATAATTTCCTTTTTGTCTTTTTATTTTGCAGAAGACCATGTTGGAAGGTGCCCTGGCATGTGTGCTGGAAGCCTCAAAGTCTGAACAGAGCACCTATATCCAGACCATGATGCTTTATGTCTTCACATTGGCTGAGAAGTCAAATGAGAGGGACAACCTGCTGAACATACTGAAACAAAAGGCTGTCACTGAAGGTAACCTGAGCGAGCATGGAAATATTATATTTATCTAGCTGGAGGTTACTAATCATAAACTACTGAACATCAAGGAGAAGGTTCCTTTGTTTTCCTTCATTTTAGAGATGTGTGATTATATCTTATACTTTTTACCATGTCTTGATCTGGAACCTAATGGCTGGACTCTGGATCCCATTATTACAGCTGAAAATTGTATAAACATTTGAATAAAAACACTGCCCTGAATAAACAAATATAAATAGTTACGTTTTTAATTTTAAAAAATTACGACTTTAGATATTAATTCAATATTGATCTACAAGAGATAGATTTAAAAAAATATATAAACCTCACAACTTTTTTGTTGTTTTTTGTTAATTGATCTTAATACATTTGTTTGCTTGTTTTTTTGGGAGAGAATTAGTTTTTTCTCTCAAAATGAGATACAAAGAAAACTGCTTATTTATAAAATAATCATTTTGTTTCAATATATTAACTTTACACACATGGACATTTTTCTATCCTTCTACTTTGGGTTTCTATTTATCCTTTATCTACATGAACGATTTTCCTCTGCAGCGGGCGCTGTGCACTGGGAGAGGCCAGACAGACAAGCTTCTCCTTACTTCTCCTCCTGGTTCACACCACTGGAAGTGGAGATGGCTTCATATGTCCTGCTCAGCGTGGCCAAGGGACCCAATGTCCTTGAAGCTGATCTGACCTATATGGCTACAGTAGCATTGTGGCTTGTCCGGCAACAGAATTCATATGGAGGGTTCCGGACCACACAGGTAATTAAGGAGCAGATAAAGCCCATATGCTTCTGTGTTCAGATCATCTAGATGATGGTTCCCCCTGTAAATTGGATCATTCCTACAGGCACTGGAGCCATTTGTATGTGACAGTAATACAATATGCCTATCTCTCAATGCAGCAGAACAGACAAAGTTATAGTAGGAAATTGAGCTCAGTTGTAAATTCCTGCTGCTGCTAAAAAGGAAAATAGTCTCCTGTAAATATCCTTAAGATTGGGAGTTTTTCTCTTATAACTGGGCCTGACTAACATGAATGAACTGGGGTAGCTTAGCGATATGTTCCGGGTTTACGCTATCGCTGTCATGTAAGGCGTATGATGGGGACTCTGGCCCGTAGAACCATCATCACTTTATTATACAATATGTTAGTGCAGCTGAGACTCAGGACAGGATGTGTCTATCAGATCATGCTTTGTACAACACCAAACCAGATGGGGTCATTAAGCTATTAACCCTTTTCCCTTTCAGGACACAACAGTGGCGCTACAGGCTCTCTCTGCTTACGCTGCACTCATATATACCCCCAATGCTCAGCACAATGTGATTGTGAAACAAGGAAATGGTCAGCTTTACCAGCTATCTCTGAATCAGGACAACAGGCTGCTGGTCCAAAGACAGCCCTTACCTACCGTCCCTGGGGAGTATAGTGTTGATGTCAGTGGGAACGGATGCTGCTTGGTGCAGGTAATCATGTCACATTCAGCGCTGAATCACCTGCTGCAGGGTTATTTTACTGATGGAGAATCTGGGGTCTGTACTAGATCCTACAGAATGTAGCAGAACTTTACAAACTAGATCCTACAGAATGTAGCAGAACTTTACAAACTAGATCCTACAGAATGTAGCAGAACTTTACAAACTAGATCCTACAGAATGTAGCAGAACTTTACAAACTAGATCCTACAGAATGTAACAGAACTTTACAAACTAGATCCTACAGAATGTAGCAGAACTTTACAAACTAGATCCTACAGAATGTAACAGAACTTTACAAACTAGATCCTACAGAATGTAACATAACTTTACAAACTAGATCCTACAGAATGTAACATAACTTTACAAACTAGATCCTACAGAATGTAACATAACTTTACAAACTAGATCCTACAGAATGTAACAGAACTTTACAAACTAGATCCTACAGAATGTAACAGAACTTTACAAACTAGATCCTACAGAATGTAGCAGAACTTTACAAACTAGATCCTACAGAATGTAGCAGAACTTTACAAACTAGATCCTACAGAATGTAGCAGAACTTTACAAACTAGATCCTACAGAATGTAACATAACTTTACAAACTAGATCCTACAGAATGTAGCAGAACTTTACAAACTAGATCCTACAGAATGTAACATAACTTTACAAACTAGATCCTACAGAATGTAGCAGAACTTTACAAACTAGATCCTACAGAATGTAACATAACTTTACAAACTAGATCCTACAGAATGTAACATAACTTTACAAACTAGATCCTACAGAATGTAACATAACTTTACAGACTAGATTCTACAGAATGTAACATAACTTTACAAACTAGATCCTACAGAATGTAGCAGACCTTTACAAACTAGATCCTACAGAATGTAACATAACTTTACAGACTAGATCCTACAGAATATAGCAGAATTTTACAAACTAGATCCTACAGAATGTAACAGAACTTTACAAACTAGATTCTACAGAATGTAACAGAACTTTACAGACTAGATCCTACAGAATGTAACATAACTTTACAAACTAGATCCTACAGAATGTAGCAGCACTTTACAAACTAGATCCTACAGAATGTAACAGAACTTTACAAACTAGATCCTACAGAATGTAACAGAACTTTACAAACTAGATCCTACAGAATGTAGCAGAACTTTACAAACTAGATCCTACAGAATGTAGCAGAACTTTACAAACTAGATCCTACAGAATGTAACATAACTTTACAAACTAGATCCTACAGAATGTAACAGAACTTTACAAACTAGATCCTACAGAATGTAGCAGAACTTTACAAACTAGATCCTACAGAATGTAACATAACTTTACAAACTAGATCCTACAGAATGTAACAGAATTTTACAAACTAGATTCTACAGAATGTAACAGAATTTTACAGACTAGATTCTACAGAATGTAACAGAACTTTACAGACTAGATCCTACAGAATGTAACATAACTTTACAGACTAGATTCTACAGAATGTAACAGAACTTTACAAACTAGATCCTACAGAATGTAACATAACTTTACAGACTAGATTCTACAGAATGTAACAGAACTTTACAGACTAGATCCTACAGAATGTAGCAGAACTTTACAAACTAGATCCTACAGAATGTAACATAACTTTACAGACTAGATCCTACAGAATATAGCAGAATTTTACAAACTAGATCCTACAGAATGTAACAGAACTTTACAAACTAGATCCTACAGAATGTAACAGAACTTTACAAACTAGATTCTACAGAATGTAACAGAACTTTACAGACTAGATCCTACAGAATGTAACATAACTTTACAAACTATATCCTACAGAATGTAGCAGAACTTTACAAACTAGATCCTACAGAATGTAACAGAACTTTACAAACTAGATTCTACAGAATGTAACAGAACTTTACAAACTAGATCCTACAGAATGTAACATAACTTTACAGACTAGATCCTACAGAATGTAGCAGAACTTTACAAACTAGATCCTACAGAATGTAACAGAACTTTACAAACTAGATTCTACAGAATGTAACAGAACTTTACAAACTAGATCCTACAGAATGTAACATACCTTTACAGACTAGATCCTACAGAATGTGATATAACTTTACAAACTAGATCCTACAGAATGTAGCAGAACTTTACAAACTAGATCCTACAGAATGTAACAGAACTTTACAAACTAGATTCTACAGAATGTAACATAACTTTACAGACTAGATCCTACAGAATGTAGCAGAACTTTACAAACTAGATCCTACAGAATGTAACAGAACTTTACAAACTAGATCCTACAGAACGTAACAGAACTTTACAAACTAGATCCTACAGAATGTAACAGAACTTTACAAACTAGATCCTACAGAATGTAGCATAACTTTACAAACTAGATCCTACAGAATGTAACAGAACTTTACAAACTAGATCCTACAGAATGTAGCAGAACTTTACAAACTAGATCCTACAGAATGTAGCAGAACTTTACAAACTAGATCCTACAGAATGTAGCAGAACTTTATAAACTAGATCCTACAGAATATAACAGCACTTTACAAACTAGATCCTACAGAATGTAACAGCACTTTACAAACTAGATCCTACAGAATGTAGCAGAACTTTACAAACTAGATCCTACAGAATGTAACAGCACTTTACAAACTAGATCCTACAGAATGTAACAGAACTTTACAAACTAGATCCTACAGAATGTAACAGAACTTTACAAACTAGATCCTACAGAATTTAACAGAATTTTACAAACTAGATCCTACATAATGTAACAGCACTTTACAAACTAGATCCTACAGAATGTAACAGAACTTTACAAACTAGATCCTACAGAATTTAACAGAATTTTACAAACTAGATCCTACAGAATGTAACAGAACTTTACAAACTAGATCCTACAGCATGTAGCAGAACTTTACAAACTAGATCCTACAGCATGTTCTCTATTGGTTACTGTGTTTGTACTTTGGTACCAGCTCCTCTTCCTCCTCTCTCTGCAGAGCACTTTGAGATACTACCTCCCTGTGTCCCAACAAAACGCTGCCTTCTCCTTGTCTGTAAACTCATCCGCTGATAGTTGTGTAAACGGTGTGGCGTATACTTTTACTATTGGCATCGCCGTCAGGTATGAAGCAAATGTACCTATTGTGTACAATGTAGGGATGGGTGAATATTTCAATACCTTCAAATTTCAAATTAATTTTTATTAATTCATCGGTTTATCAAACATTCTAACTTTCTAATTTCGAATATTAGTTTTCAAATTTTAAATAATATTCAGTAATATTCGTTCGAATATTCAAATTTTATGGATGCTTTCTGTTAGCTATAACATTCAATTTTAAATTAATTTATGCAATTTGAAGTTTCAGTATTCTATTTCGATTAAAATAATGTATGTGATTCGAAATGTCAATATTCAATTTTGAATGTTCATAATATATCGAATATACACAATCGAAATTTGAATGTGTATATTTTAACTATTATGAACATTTAAAATTAAAAAAAACATTTGAATTTGAAAGCAATTTGAAATTTAAAGCAACATTTGAAAATGGAAAATAACATTCGATATTCAAATTTTAAAGAAATTTCGTTCTAAAATTCGAATTTAGTCATATTTGCCCATCCCTAGTACAATGTTCTCATCTGTGGTTTTACCCTGTCTTCGTTTTATAAAAGTAAATTCAATTGCTACAAATGTCTGCTACCTGAAATACCTCCTGTATATTTTACCACCTGTTTCACCTGCCAGTGACCTTTTCTAACCACTATTGTATTTCTTGTTTGTATATATTTATTTCCTTTTCTAGCTACCAAGGAAGTCGAGGAAAAATCCAACATGGCAATTATTGACCTAAAAATGCAGTCTGGATACACCGCAGATTACGCGTCTCTCAGAAACGTTAGTAGTATTTTATGTTTTTAGGATATCTTTTAGACTTTTTTCTGCACATTTTTGGCTTTTACAGGGAGAAAGAGGTTTGGGGAAGAGAGTCAAAGGGGCAGTAGAAAAGGGGGAGATGATAAGAAGCAAGCAATAGTTTTATACACACTACAGTCACCCGTTGGTCTATATGTTGTTAGTGGTCTATGACTCTTGAAAAAGTGAACACAGTGGCCCTTGGCATATAAAATGAAGAAAACCACTGTCCTGGGGAATATACAGTATCTCACAAAAGTGAGTACACACCTCACATTTTTGTAAATTTTTTATTATATCTTTTCATGTGACAACACTGAAGAAATTACACTTTGCTACAATGTAAAGTAGTGAGTGTACAGCCTGTATAACAGTGTAAATTTGCTGTCCCCTCAAAATAACTCAACACACAGCCATTAATGTCTAAACCATTGGCAACAAAAGTGAGTACACCCCAAAGTGGAAATGTCCAAATTGGGCCAAATTAGCAATTTTCCCTCCCCATTGTCATGTGACTCAGTGTTACAAGGTTTCAGGTGTGAATGGGGAGCAGGTGTTAAATTTGGTGTTATCGCTCTCACACTCTCTCATACTGGTCACTGGAAGTTCAACATGGCACCTCATGGCAAAGAACTCTCTGGGGATTTGAAAAAAAGAATTGTTCTACATGAAGATGGCCTAGGCTATAAGAAGATTGCCAAGACCCTGAAACTGAGCTGTAGCACGGTGGGCAAGACCATACAGCGGTTTCACAGGACAGAATCCACTCAGAACAGGCCTCGTTATGGTCGACTAAAGAAGTTGAGTGCACGTGCTCAGCGTCATATCCAGAGGTTGTCTTCAGGGAAATAGATATATGAGTGCTGCCTGCATTGCTGCAGAGGTTGAAGGGGTAGGGGTCAGCCTGTCAGTGCTCAGACCATATGCCACACACTGCATCAAATTGGTCTACATTAGATATGTGCGGTTCGGTTCGATTCGGAAAATTCGGAGATTCGGATCGAACTGAATTTCCGAATTAAAATACTGCCAAATTTACTGAATAAATCCGAATTAGTTCGGATTTATTCGGTAAAATTCGGATGGCCATGGATTACACTAGCATTGTACAGTATATTAGTTTATATCACTCTGCTATGGGTTACACCTAATATACATAATACTAGTCTAATCCCACCTAACACTTACCGAAATTCCGAATTTCCGAATCCAGACGAATTTCTTCGAATCCGAATGAATCCGAAACGAATCCGAATCGAATCGATTCAAAATTTTTCGAATCGATCCGAACCGAAATTTGAAAAATTCCGAATCGATCCGAACCGAACCGAATTTTTTCGCCATGCACATATCTAGTCTACATGGCTGTCGTCCCAGAAGGAAGCCTCTTCTAAAGATGATGCACAAGAAAGCCAGCAAACAGTTTTCTGAAGACAAGCAGACTATGGACATGGATTACTGGAACCATGTCCTGTGGTCCGATGAGACCAAGATAAACTTATTTGGTTCAGATGGTGTCAATCGTAGAAGGTTGTGTGAATGTGGTAAGCCTGAGGACATCTGTGTAAACTGGTGCATCCAGAAACTCCTTCTGCTTGTTGATACCCTATAGCGTAACCTCCTTGTTCCTGTTCTACACCCTCATTGGTACCAAATCTCTGTACCTACCTTTCCCCATATGTGATATTCCAAATATTTATCCCAGCAGCTCAATACATTTCCTGAATAGGCTGAATGACCATTTAAGGACTCTGCAGTGACCCAAACCATAGCAATTCTTATACAGTTATTAATAAGAGTCAGCTCTCTAGAGCTTAATGTATCTAGAGACAATCCTGGCTTGACAGACGTACAACATATGTGTAATGGAATAAGTAGTGTTAGAACTCAACTGCAGATATTGAATAAATATATATATATGTTATATGTTTCACCTCCCAATCTGATAACACTATGGTAGATTGTAAGTGCTATCAGGTCCAAAAAGGGAAATGACCTCACTAACAACAACAAGCCTTTAAAGGGTAACAAACTCTGAGGCAATTAGAGGATAACTGGAAAAGACTTATATCTAAATCCAGTAAAGGATAGGAGGAATTTGTGTAGCAATAGCTGATAGTTATTTGAAGCACAGAGTTTTGCACCAATCACCCACACACACTGTTGAGCGGTGTTTGCTTACAGTTTCCCAACCGGAAATATCTGATTACAGTGTGGGGCGAAATAGAGCCTGACTTGTGGAGGAATTGTCCGGAGTGACCGATAGCTTAGTGAGCAACGGTTGAATAAAAAGGAGGTAGTAGCTTCTATTGGTGAGAATGTCCTTTGCACAGCGTGGGAGTTACTGAAAAACAGTCCGGCGTGTAAAAGGAGGAAAGGGGGAGGAGTTTTTCCTTTGTTAGCGAGTCCCGATCCTCACAAGTGCTATTAATGTTTAGAAAGCACCTTATACAGAGTCCGGATTGAGGCCCCCTGAGGACTGACAGGAGGAGTAAACACTGAGTTGTGACAAAGCACGATGAGAGGGTAGTTTGAGAGATGAGCTGCGGATGCAGCAAAGAGCCCTCCGGCAAAATAGATTAGCCCACAATGTATCAGGTTAGTTCATGCAAAAGAGACACGCAACAGATTGGAAACAAATTCTGCTCCAAGTAACTGTGAGAATGGCTATTGCAGAACTCTAGAGTGGAATATAGAGGTTGTAATCCGTAACAGGTAAAGCTCAGGGGAAGCAGCTGCTAAGGCTAACAGCAAAACAAAATACTAAGCACTGAGGTTTGGAAACGAGGTTGATTTAATGGCTTGGTGGGCAGGGCAATATGAGTCATAGTGCTGATAATTTAAAGGTACAAGCATAGGCAGGAACTCTGACAATATGTAATATCTAAATGTAGATCAGACATGAGATAAGTTGTTTAGTGCTGCAGGGTCTGGTGTGAAGCTGAACCTTTATTTGCATATTGTTCTCATTTATATTCACAGCTGGTGGATTCAAAAGTGGTCTCCAAAACTGAACAGGAGAATGGTCATGTGATCCTGTACCTGGACTCTGTGAGTGAGCCGTGTGCACAAACTGTAGCTCTTCTCCGTAGTCTTCAGCCTGTAATCCTTCCCCTCCCTGCCTGTGTGACTTGTCCTTTTATCCCTTAGTATAAGATGATATGCTTCTATGTCATTTACAATCAGCAGGATCCGGCTAATTTTTGTACTTTCAGATTTCTCCTGTTTTCCAGGAAATGCTTTGATAGTTTCACCCAACTCTCCCATGCTGACCTGGGAATAAGTATTATGGTTATTGAGTCCCCTGTTTGAGATGGAGAACAGGTTCATTATTTGCACAAATATCTGTGCTCTTTTGATAATAAGTTGATTTTATAGTTTCCTGATAAAGTCATAAAGTTTGTTTCTTTTGAGTTATTTGTAATGACCAATATGCACAGTGTGATTTTCTCATACAAACCCCAGATAAATATACTGCCCTTTGTAGCCCTGAGATCTACTCATCAATGCTAAATAAAGCCTGTGACCGTTGCCTGATACAAATATCTAAACCTTTGTTAGTCTGGTTGTGGACAAGGGGGGTATTACACCCATGGACTATGTTTTTAGTGTTTTCCCCTGTTCCTAAATAAAACAAATCTAAATTCTTCTTTACTTCCTCTCTCCACCTTCATCCCAGGTTCCCAAAGAGACAATCTCCATGTCCCTCAAGGTTGAAATGGGTAATCGTGTCCTCAATGTACAAGAAGCTACAGTCTTGATTTATGATTATTATGAGCCAGGTAAACGTCATGTACCCTACATGCTATATAATTCAAAGTAGCAGATAAATATATATAACCTTATATCAAACCTAGATCTTCCTTCAACAACAATAAGATTAAAGTGTAATACTATGGAGCACATATTCTGCAGAAACTCTGATTAATGCCTAAGCTAGCACAATAAAGAGGTAATTACATTTACACAAAGCTGTTCATGTGACAGAGCCTCTCTTGTAAGATGATCTAAGACATCATGTCAGTAACGTGAGGTCCCTCAAAGAATTTTGTAGAGGCAAATAATAGCTTTAGATTATGCAGGTTCTGGGTGTGAAGTACAGAAACATACATTATAATATAATGCAGACAAAAAAACAAAGATTTGTGAGACTTCTCTCCATGTCTGCTTTAGGTC
This sequence comes from Bombina bombina, assembly GCF_027579735.1. NCBI lineage: Eukaryota > Metazoa > Chordata > Amphibia > Anura > Bombinatoridae > Bombina > Bombina bombina. The sequence continues at coordinate 266,990,477 of NC_069507.1, read as the reverse complement.
AGGCTCTATGTCTTAATGATTTACAGTTTCTCTAATCCAGTTGAAATTCTTTTTAACATTCCTTGGGATGGGTACGTTCTTTCTTCCTTAAAATTTTATTTGTTTATTTTTTCTGTTCAGATGAAAATGGTGCAGCCCAAATACAGACACCCCTGTGCAGCTCAGGGCTAAGGTAAGTACATACTCTGCTCTTTTGTCCCATTGCAGATTTCTTTTTTTCTGTGTTTTCTAATTATCTATCCATCTAGTCTTCCCTATTTTACTAAAAGTCTGCAGAATACTGCTGCCCCCGTATGTGTGTATTCTCATCTAATTGTGATGGTCCCCTCATTTTACACATGAGATGTTTATGTTTAAGAGGTTGAGTACATAAAGCAGTAATCAGGGAGACTTCCAGAGGCCGCCCAAGGCCTTGTGCCCTTTGGTTAGGAGTAGGAGATGCTTTGCATTGGTGACATTGGTTGGGAGTAAGAAGATGCTCTGCATTGGTGCCATTGGTTAGGAGTAAGGAGATGCTCTGCATTGGTGCCATTGGTTGGGAGTAAGGAGATGCTCTGCATTGGTGCCATTGGTTGGGAGTAAGAAGATGCTCTGCATTTGGTGCCTTTGGTTGGGAGTAAGGAGATACTCTGCATTGGTGCCTTTGGTTGGGAGTAAGGAGATGCTCTGCATTGGTGCCTTTGGTTGGGAGTAAAGAGATGCTCTGCATTGGTTCCTTTGGTTGGGAGTAAGAAGATGCTCTGCATTTGGTGCCTTTGGTTGGGAGTAAGGAGATGCTCTGCATTGGTGCCTTTGGTTGGGAGTAAGGAGATGCTCTGCATTGGTGCCTTTGGTTGGGAGTAAAGAGATGCTCTGCATTGGTGCCTTTGGTTGGGAGTAAGGAGATGCTCTGCATTGGTGCCTTTGGTTGGGAGTCAGGAGATGCTCTGCATTGGTGCCTTTGGTTGGGAGTAAGGAGATGCTCTGCATTGGTGCCTTTGGTTGGGAGTCAGGAGATGCTCTGCATTGGTGTCTTTGGTTGGGAGTCAGGAGATGCTCTGCATTGGTGCCTTTGGTTGGGAGTAAGGAGATGCTCTTTTATTATTATTATCGTTTTTTTGTAGAGCGCCAACAGATTACGCAGCGCTTGTAAACAGAGGGTAGTACAACAAAACAATTAAAGGGATCGGATGGGTAGAGGGCCCTGCCAAGAGTTGCACTGTTGTAATTAAACTCTTAAGAAGGTGATATACAAACAGCTGGACTTAAGGGGGTTCAGGGCTGATAGCAATGGAGGAGTGGAACTGGTATAAAGTAAGGTTAGTGTAGGTTGTATGCATCCCTGAACAGGGAGCGCTTCAAGCTGTTAAAACTAGGGGAGAGTCTTGTGGGGCGAGGCAGAGAGTTCCACAAGATGGAGCCAGTCTGGATAAGTCCTGTAAATGGGAGTGCGATGAGGTAACCAGAGAGGAGGAGAGTAGGAGGTCATGAGCAGAGCGAAGGGGACGGGAGGGAGAGTATCTGGAGACAAGGTCTGAGATATAGGGGGGAGCAGTGCAGTTGAGGGCTTTGTATGTCAGAGTGAGAATTTTGTGTTTGATCCTAGAGGCAAGAGGAAGCCAGTGAAGGGATTGGCAGAGAGGAGCAGCAGATGAAGAGTGACGTGTAAGGAAGATGAGTCTGGCAGAGACATTCATTTTGGATTGTAAAGGAGCTAGGCAGCAGGTGGGGAGTCCAGAGAGGACAGAGTTGCAGTAATCAAGGCGGGAAAGAATGAGAGAGTGGATTAAAATCTTAGTTGTGTCTTGAGTAAGGAAGTGTCCTAATTTTGGAGATGTTTTTAAGGTGGAAGTGGCAGGCTTTAGCCAAGGATGAATGTAAGGAGTGAAGGAAAGATCTGAGTCAAATGTGACCCTGAGACATCGGGCATGCGGGGTAAGGGGAATGATGGAGTTGTCGACAGTTATAGAGATATTGGGGGTGGAGATTTTGGAAGAAGGGGGGAAAATGAGGAGCTCAGTTTTGGAGAGATTTAGCTTGAGGTAGTGAGAGGACATCCAGGAAGAGATGTGAGAAAGACAGTTAGTGACATGGGTTAGCAAGGGAAGGAGATAGGTCTGGTGCAGATAAGTAGATTTGGGTGTCATCGGCATATAAATGATATTGGAAACCGTGGGAATTAATTAGGGAACCTAAGTGATGACGTATAGATTGAGAAGAGAAGGGGACCGAGGACAGAGCCTTGCAGACTATCTATAAATGAGGAATGAGCTTGGGGGGGGGGGGGGGTGGGGGTTTGGGGGGTAGGGAAGCTGTTTTCCAGAAGGCTACCTGTTGTAAGTTAGAGGGCAGTTGAAGCAGTTGAGTGTAAAAATCTGTGTATTTTCTCTGAGTTCTGGGAGAGGATGTTTTTGAAATCAAGCTGTTGTAAGTTATAGGGCAGTTGAAGTAGCTGAGTGTAAAAATCTGTGTATTTTCTCTGAGTTCTGGGAGAGGATGTGCTCCTGCATTGGTGCCATTGGTTGGGAGTAAGGAGATGCTCTGCATTGGTGCCTTTGGTTGGGAGTAAAGAGATGCTCTGCATTGGTTCCTTTGGTTGGGAGAAGAAGATGCTCTGCATTTGGTGCCTTTGGTTGGGAGTAAAGGAAATGCTCTGCATTGGTTGCCTTTGGTTGGGGAGTAAGGAGATGCTCTGCATTGGTGCCTTTGGTTGGGAGTAAGGAGATGCTCTGCATTGGTGCCTTTGGTTGGGAGTAGGAGATGCTCTGCATTTGTGCCTTTGGTTGGGAGCAAGGAAATGCTCTGCATTGGTGCCTTTGGTTGGGAGTAAGGAATACTCTGCATTGCTTCCTTTGGTTAGGGGTGAAGGAGATGCTCTGCATTGCTTCCCTTGGTTAAGGGTAAGGAGATACTCTTCATTGATGCCCAGTGCTGGGTGGTGAAGGGTCGTGCTGGACTTGTGCAGGGATAAGTGGGGTTGCCCAATGTGACTGTAGCACACACAGGGTTCCCTGGCTTTATTTGAGGATACACACAGCCCTATACAGCTCACACTCACCTCCCACTTCATGCTCCTTCCCAGCACTTGGTGCACACACCCGGGCACTCACTTGCTCACAATTTAAAGGGATACTAAACCCAAATTGTAAGCAACTTTTTCTATTTACTCCTATTATCAATTCTCTTGCTATCTTTATTTGAAAAAGAAGGCATCTAAGCTAAGGAGCCAGCCAATTTTAGGTTCAGACGCTGGACAGCACTTGTTTATGGTGGTGCTAAATATCAGCCAATCAGCAAGAATACCCCAGGTTGTGAACCAGAAATGGTCCCGTCTTCTAAACTTACATTCTTGCTTTTCAATAAAGATAGCAAGAGAAGAAGGAAAAAATGATAATAGGAGTAAATTAGAAAGTTGTTTCAAATTGCATGCTCTATCTGAATCATGAAAGAAAAAAAATGAGTTCAGTGTTCCTTTAAGGATGAATTTATTTTAATTTTGACATTGCCCATGTATATATAACACACACAGATAAACAGTTGAACCTGGTTAAATATGTAAATAAATTACTAAATTAAACACTTTATTTTCCCCATACACCGGACTTGGATCCTGAAGAGGAACAATGACTCTCACTGCCCACTGGTCTACAGGCTACAATAAAAGAATTGTACTGAAAGATCCTCACATGCCTACACAGAGTTACCCTGCACATGTGACACATTACCTCATTTTATATATGTGCCCCAAGGCTACATTTGCTGTGTATCTGCACATGTGACACGTGACCTCATTTATACATGTGCACAAGGCTACATCTGCTGTGAATCTGCACCTAAAGTGACAAGAGTCTCACGTCTTTCTTCTCTCGCCTAATGTACAAGCCTGTGCTCTTTATATTAATGTGCCACATTCTGCCCAATTTGTACCAGTAATTCACATCTGTTAATCTGATCCAAAATGAAATAAACATGTTGCCCCCACTCTGCTGCCTCCCATGTTTTGTATCAATAACAAAGTATCACCTCCATGTGATTTATTACAAGATCATCTGCAGAGTGGGCAGGAATCCCTCCCTATGTAACTGGGTCAGATCTTTCTACAGACTGGATACCTTATAAGGGCTGATAACCCATTTATTAGTGTCTTACAGAGAGGCTGGTGACAAGAAACCCTTTGCACATTCTTTATAAACACCTGGTATCTGCTAACACAAGATAACAAGTTGCAGGTCTATTTGTGTCATCAACTAGGATACTTTATCCCCTCACTGAAATTGTTACGGTCTTGCAAGAATCACCTAAAAATAAAACTGTGCAATATACAAGATAATATGCATCTATAACTGCTACTTGTAATTATTAACCTGTCCTAACTGGTTGACGAATAAGATTATACTGCCCGCTTACACATTGGTTTCTATTGGTTGTAGTCATATAGAGGGCCACATAGGAAATGTTCATTTGAATACTAGGAGGAAGGGTTATCTAGCAATATTCAGCTTTTTTATGGAGATCACATTGACTGTGGGGATCCTCATAACTGAATGGAAAGTCTTAGATTAACACTTACTGTGGGAACCTGAACTCAAAAAGCAAATTGATCCTAGAAACACAGAAAAGTATTTGGATTAAACAGATTTAAATATCAATATTGCAATCTAGCACACAATAGAGCAGCTTTTATTAATTGTAACTTGGAGAAAAAGATAATGGGCTAGATTACAAATAAAGCATAATTAAATGGACAGTCTAGTCAAAAATAAACTTTCATGATTCATATAGGGCATGCCATTTTAAACAACTTTCCAATTGACTTTTATCATCAATGTTGCTTTGTTCTCTTGATATTCTTAGTTGAAAGCTAAACCTAGGAGGTTCATATGCTAATTTCTTAGCCCTTGAAGGCCGTCTCTTATATAAATGTATTTTGACAGTTTTTCACAACTAGAGGGTGTTAGTTCATGTGTGTCATATAGATAACAATGTGCTCATGCACGTGGAGTTACCTATGAGTCGGCACTGATTGGCTAAAATGCAGGTCTGTCAAAAGAACTAAAATTAGGGGCCAGTCTGCAGAGACTTAGATACAAGGTGGTCTATTTATGAAGCAGCGGATTCTGCTTCCGACCCTCTCCGCTTTAGTTCCGACTGAAGCGGAAGTTAAGAAGCAGCCGTCCTTAATTCGTCCCCACCTCTGAGGTGGCGGACAGCAATCAGCCCGATTGCATACAATTGGGCTAATTGACACCCCCTGCTAGCGGCCGCAAATCTGCAGGGGGCGGTATTGCACCAGCTATAGCGGATCATGTCTGTCTGTACTTACATAAATAGTCCCCAAGGTAATCACAGGTAAAAAGTATATTAATATAACCATGTTAGTTATGCAAAACTGGGGAATGGGTAACAAAGGGATATATATCTTTTTAAACATCGATCTGGTGTAGACTGTCCCTTTAATAACACAGAGTATGTTATACTGTGCTCAGACCATCACTAAGAACAGTGCACAATTTAACATTACTAGTGTTTGGTAAAAAAAAAATGTTTTTATCAGTGTTCATTTTATAAGCGCAACACAAAACAGAAAAATGTTACCACTTAAAGATATGCATAGCAAAAGACAAAAAATAATTCATAATCTTCATGCATATTAAATTAAAATAAATAAATAAATAACAACATTGATTTAAAGAGATATGACATATGACAAGGTACTAGACTGGGAATGACTCAAATGTATGTATAATGTGTATAAGTATGTGTGGATGTATGTATGTATGTGTGGATGTATGTATGTGTATGTATGTATGTCGCGAACCGAAATTTTACGGCGGACTCGAACTTCCGCTACTGTTTGCGAACCGCGCGAACCGCCATTGACTTCAATAGGCAGGCGAACTTTAAAACCCACAAGGACTCTTTCTGGCCACAATAGTGATGGAAAAGTAGTTTCAAGGGGACTAACACCTGGACTGTGGCATGCCGGAGGGGGATCCATGGCAAAACTCCCACGGAAAATTACATAGTTGATGCAGAGTCTGGTTTTAAGCCATAAAGTGCCTTAATCACCTAACATTCATAATTTTTTTTTGAATAACGTGCTTTAAAACATCAGGTATGATGTAGTATCGATCAGGTAGTGTAAGGGTTATGCCCGCTTCACAGTGACAGACCAAACTCCCCGTGTAACGCACAGCAAACAACTGCAAACAGTCCATTTGCACAACCACGAGTTAGATAGATTTGATAGTTAGATACATACATTACATAGATCAATAGATGCAATATACATATGATAGATACAAATTACATAGATCAATAGATGCAATATACATTTGATGATAGATACGAATTACATAGATCAATCGATGCAATATACATTTGATAGATACGAATTACATAGATCAAAAGATGCAATATACATTTGATAGATACGAATTACATCGATCAATAGATGCAATTTATATTTGATAGATACGATTGATAGTTAGATAGATTTGATAGATAAATAGATAGATTTGATAGATATATGATTTCCCTGACAGAGTATAACAATAAGACATGCGGTCTGGGACCCGTGGTGTGTACTGTTAAGTAGTATTATTCTTAGCAGTTTACTACCTGTTACTCCCCCTATCGGGGGAGGTCTATATGGGCTGCATTTTTGGAACAGGGAGATGGAAGAAGATGATTGGTCTGTCCTCCTACTTCAAATTTGGCCTAAACACAAGTGGCTGTCTCAAATCAGTCCGGCCACGAGATAGATAGATTTGATAGATAGATATACATAGATTGATAGTTAGATAGAATCGATAGAAGATAGATCGAATAGTATAATTAGAAGTATAATAATAAACATGATCGAATTAATAGTATATAACTTTAATCCTGACTAAAGTGATAATATATAAAACATGCGGTCTGGGAGCCATGGTAACTAGGTTGTGTTATATTAGTACTATTCTTAGCACTTTAATCCTGTAACTCCCCCTATCGGGGAGGTCTATATGGCCTGCATGATACCCTGACAAATTATAACAACAAGACATGCGGTCTGGGACCCATGGTAACTAGGTTGTGTTTTTAGTACTATTCTTAGCACTTTAATCCATTTACCCCCTATCTGTGTAGGTCTATATGGCCTGCATGATTACCCTGAGAAAGTATAACAACAAACATGTGGTCTGGGACCCATGGTAATTAGGTTGTGTTTAGTAGTACTATTCTTAGCACTTTAATCCCTTTTACTCCTATCGGGGGAGGTCTATATGGCCTGCATGATTACCCTGACAAAGTATAATAACAAAACATGGGTCTGGGACCCATGGTAACTAGGTTGTGTTAAGTAGTACTGTTCTTTGAACTTTAATACCTGTTAGTCCCGATCGGGGGAGGTCTATATGGCCTGCATGATTACCCTGACAAAGTATAATAATAAAACATGCGGTCTGGGAGCCATGGTAACTATGTTGTGTTAAGTAGTACTTTCTTAGCACTTTAATCCCTGTAACTCCCCCGATCGGGTGAGGTCTATATGGCCTGCCTGATTACCCTGACAAAATATAACAATAAAGACATGCAGTCTGGGAGCCATGGTAACTAGGTTGTGTTAAGTAGTACTGTTCTTAGCACTTTAATACCTGTTAGTCCCGATATCGGGGGAGGTCTATATGGCCTGCATGATTACCCTGACAAATATAAAAACATGCGGTCTGGGAGCCATGGTAACTATGTTGTGTTAAGTAGTACTATTCTTAGCAATTTAATCCCTGTTAACTCCCCCGATCGGGTGAGGTCTATATGGCCTGCCTGATTACCCTGACAAAATATACAATAAGACATGCGGTCTGGACCCATGGTAACTAGGTTGTGTTAAGTAGTAGTTCTTAGCACTTTAATCCCTTTTACTCCCCCTATTGGGTGAGGTCTATATGGCCTGCCTGATTACCCTGACAAAGTATCACAACAAGACATGCGGTCTGTGACCCATGGTAACTAGGTTGTGTTAAGTAGTACTGTTCTTAGCAGTTTAATACCTGTTACTCCCCATATCGGGGGAGGTCTATATGGCCTGCCTGATTACCCTGACAGAGTATCACAACAAGACATGCGGTCTATGACCATGGTAACTAGGTTGTGTTAAGTAGTACTGTTCTTAGCAGTTTAATACCTGTTATCCCCATATCGGGGGAGGTCTATATGGCTGCTGATTACCCTGACAAGAAATATCAAAAAGACATGCGGTCTGGGACCCATGGTAACTAGGTAGTGTTAAGTAGTACTGTTCTTAGCAGTTTAATACCTGTTACTCCCCATATCGGGGGAGGTCTATATGGCCTGCATGATTACCCTGACAAAGTAAAATAATAAAACATGCGGTCTGGTACCCAATGGTAACTAGGTTGTGTTAAGTAGTACTATTCTTAGCACTTTAATACCTGTTACTCCCCCTATCTGGGGAGGTCTATATGGCCTGCATGATTACCCTGACAAAATATAATAACAATAAGACATGCGCGCTGGGACCCATGGTAAGGTTGTGTCAAGTAGTACTATTCTTAGCACTTTAATCCCTGTAACTCCCCCTATCTGGGGAGGTCTATATGGCCTGCATGATTACCCTGACAAAATATAACAATAAGACATGCGGTCTGTGACCCATGTAAAGGTTGTGTTAAGTAGTACTATTCTTAGCACTTTAATACCTGTTACTCCCCCTATCTGGGGAGGTCTATATGGCCTGCATGATTACCCTGACAAAATATAGTAACAATAAGACATGCGGGCTGGGACCCATGGTAAGGTTGTGTTAAGTAGTACTATTGTTAGCACTTTAATCCCTGTAACTCCCCCTATCTGGGGAGGTCTATATGGCCTGCATGATTACCCTGACAAAATATAACAATAAGACATGCGGTCTGTGACCCATGTAAAGGTTGTGTTAAGTAGTACTATTCTTAACACTTTAATACCTGTTACTCCCCCTATCTGGGGAGGTCTATATGGCCTGCATGATTACCCTGACAAAATATAATAACAATAAGACATGCGGGCTGGGACCCATGGTAAGGTTGTGTTAAGTAGTACTATTCTTAGCACTTTAATCCCTGTAACTCCCCCTATCTGGGGAGGTCTATATGGCCTGCATGATTACCCTGACAAAATATAACAACAAAACATGCGGTCTGGGACCCATGGTAACTAGGTTGTGTTAAGTAGTACTATTCTTAGCACTTTAATCCCTTTTACTCCCCAGATAGGGGGAGGTCTATATGGTCTGCCTGATTACCCTGACAAAATATAACTATAAGACATGCGGTCTGTGACCCATGGTAACTAGGTTGTGTTAAGTAGTACTATTCTTAGCACTTTAATCCCTTTTACTCCACCTATCGGGGGAGGTCTATATTGTCTTCCTGATTACCGTGACAAAATATAACAATAAGACATGCGGTCTGGGACCCATGGTAACTAGGTTGTGTTAAGTAGTACTATTCTTAGCACTTTAATCCCTGTAACTCCCCCTATCGGGGACGGTCTATACGGCCTGCCTGATTACCCTGACAAAATATAACAACAAGACATGCGGTCTGGGACCCATGGTAACTAGGTTGTGTTAAGTTGTACTATTCTTAGCACTTTAATACGTGTTACTCCACCTATCCAGTGGAGTTCCATATGGCCTGCCTGAGTACCCTGACAAAATATAACAATAAGACATGCGGGCTGGGACCCATGGTAACTAGATTGTGTTAAGTATTACTATTCTTAGCACTTTAATACGTGTTACTCCCCCTATCGGGTGAGGTCTATATGGCCTGCCCGATTACCCTGACAAAATATAACAACAAGACATGCGGTCTGACACCCATGGTAAGGTTACTTCCTTTTGCACAATAGAGTAAAGGTATGGCATCGATTTTAGGAACCCGGAGATAATTTTTAGGAACCGGGAGATGGAAAAAAATGCTTGGACACCCAGTACAGGTCGTTCTCCTTCAGCCTTTTTATAAGAGGGTCCAGGACCCTCAACAGAAACAACAGCATGAAACACCACATATGCCATCCTTTTGCACAATAGAGTACAGGTATAGCATCCATTTTAGGAACCCGGAGATAATTTTTAGGAACCGGGAGATGGAAAAAGATGCTTGGACAACCAGTACACTTCGTTCTCCTTCAGCCTTTTTAGACGAGGGTCCAGGACCCTCAACAGAAACAACAGCATGAAACACCACATATGCCATCCTTTTGAACAATCCAGTACAGGTATGGCATCGATTTTAGGAACCCAGAGATAATTTTTAGGAACCGGGAGATGGAAAAAGATGCTTGGACAACCAGTACACTTCGTTCTCCTTCAGCCTTTTTAGACGAGGGTCCAGGACCCTCAACAGAAACAACAGCAGGAAACACCACATATGCCATCCTTTTGAACAATCCAGTACAGGTATGGCATCCATTTTAGGAACCCAGAGATAATTTTTAGGAACCGGGAGATGGAAAAAGATGCTTGGACACCCAGTACAGCTCGTTCTCCTTCAGCCTTTTTAGACGAGGGTCCAGGACCCTCAACAGAAACAACAGCAGGAAACACCACATATGCCATCCTTTTGAACAATCCAGTACAGGTATGGCATCCATTTTAGGAACTCAGAGATAATTTTTAGGAACCGGGAGATGGAAAAAGATGCTTGGACAACCAGTACACTTCGTTCTCCTTCAGCCTTTTTAGACGAGGGTCCAGGACCCTCAACAGAAACAACAGCATGAAACACCACATATGCCATCCTTTTGAACAATCCAGTACAGGTATGGCATCCATTTTAGGAACCCAGAGATAATTTTTAGGAACCGGGAGATGGAAAAAGATGCTTGGACAACCAGTACACTTCGTTCTCCTTCAGCCTTTTTCGACGCAGGTCCTGTACCCTCAACAGAAACAACAGCATGAAAGACCACATATTCCCTCATTTAGAAAAATCAAGTACAGATATGGCATTGATTCTAGGAACCCGGCAATTATTTATAGGAACCGGGATATGGAAAAAGATGCTTGGAAAACCAGTACACTTCGTTCTTCTTCAGCCATTTTAGATGCGGGTCCTGGACCCTCAACAGAAACAACAGCATGAAAGACCACATATTCCCTCATTTAGAAAAATCAAGTACAGGTATGGCATTGATTCTAGGAACCCGGCGATAATTTATAGGAACCGGGATATGGAAAAAGATGCTTGGAAAACCAGTACACTTGGTTCTCCTTCAGCCATTTTAGATGCGGGTCCTGGACCCTCAACAGAAACAAAAGCATGAAAGACCACATATTCCCTCATTTAGAAAAATCAAGTACAGGTATGGCATTGATTCTAGGAACCCGGCGATTATTTATAGGATCCGGGATATGGAAAAAGATGCTTGGAAAACCAGTACACTTCGTTCTCCTTCAGCCAATTTAGATGCGGGTCCTGGACCCTCAACAGAAACAACAGCATGAAAGACCACATATTCCCTCATTTAGAAAAATCAAGTACAGGTATGGCATTGATTCTAGGAACCCAGCAATAATTTATAGGAACCGGGATATGGAAAAAGATGCTTGGAAAACCAGTACACTTGGTTCTCCTTCAGCCATTTTAGATGCGGGTCCTGGACCCTCAACAGAAACAACAGCATGAAAGACCACATATTCCCTCATTTAGAAAAATCAAGTACAGGTATGGCATTGATTCTAGGAACCCGGCGATAATTTATAGGAACCGGGATATGGAAAAAGATGCTTGGAAAACCAGTATACTTCGTTCTCCTTCAGCCTTTTTAGATGCGGGTCCTGGACCCTCAACAGAAACAACAGCATGAAAGACCACATATTCCCTCATTTTGAACAATCAAGTACAGGTATGGCATTGATTCTAGTCACCCGGCGTTAATTTTTTGGAACCGGGATATAGAAAAAGATGCTTTGAAAACAATTAGACTTCGTTCTCCTTCAGCCTTTTTAGACGAGGGTCCAGGACCCTCAACAGAAACCACAGCATGAAATAACACATATTACATCCTTTTGAACAATCAAGTACAGGTATGGCATTGATTTTCGGAACCCAGAGATAATTTTTAGGAACCAGGAGATGGAAAAAGATGCTTGGACAACCAATACAGGTCATTCTCCTTCAACCTTTTTATACGAGGGTCCAGGACCCTCAACATACACAACAGCATGAAACACCACATATGCCATCCTTTTGAACAATAGAGTACAGGTATGGCATTGATTTTAGGAACACAGCGATCATTTTTAGGAACCGTGAAATGGAAAAAAATATGCTTGGACAACCAGTAGACTTCGTTATCCTTCAGCCTTTTTAGACGAGGGTCCAGGACCCTCAACAGAAACCACAGCATGAAACAACACATATTACATCCTTTTGAACAATCAAGTACAGGTATGGCATTGATTTTAGGAACCCGGCGATAATTGATAGGAACCGGAAGATGGAAAAAGATGCTTGGACAACCAGTACACTTCGTTCTCCTTCAGCCTTTTTAGACAAGGGTCCAGAACCCTAAACAGAAACAACAGCATGAAACACCACATATGCCATCCTTTTGCACAATAGAGTACAGGTATGGCATCCATTTTAGGAACCCGGAGATCATTTTTAGGAACCGGGAAATTGAACAAAAAACCATGCTTGGACAACCAGTACACTTCGTTCTCCTTCAACCTTTTTAGACAAGGGTCCAGGACCCTCAACAGAAACAACAGCAGGAAACACCACATATGTCATCCTTTTGAATAATACAGTACAGTATGGCATCAATTTTAGGAACCCGGAGATAATTTTTAGGAACCGGGAAATTTAAAAAGATACATGATTGGACAACCAGTACACTTCGTTCTCCTTCAGCCTTTTTATACGAGGGTCCCGGACCCTCAACAGAAACAACAGCACATATGCCATCCTTTTGAATAATAGAGTACAGGTATGGCATTGATTTTAGAAACCCAGAGATAATTTTTAGGAACCGGGAGATGGAAAAAGATGCTTGGACAGTACACCCAGTACAGGTCGTTCTCCTTCAGCCTTTTTAGAAGAGGGTCCAGGACCCTCAACAGAAACAACAGCAGGAAAGAGGACATATGCCATCCTTTTGAACAATAGAGTACAGGTACGGCATTGATTTTAGAAACCCGGAGATCATTTTTAGGAACCGGGAAATTGAACAAAAAAAATGATTGGACACCCAGTACACTTCGTTCTCCTTCAGCCTTTTTAGAAGATGGTCCAGGACCCTCAACAGAAACAACAGCAGGAAAGAGGACATATGCCATCCTTTAGAACAATAGAGTACAGGTATGGCATCCATTTTAAGAACCCGGAGATCATTTTTAGGAACCGGGAAATTGAACAAAAAAACATGCTTGGACAACCAGTACAGTACAGGTCGTTCTCCTTCAGCCTTTTTATAACAGGGTCCAGGACCCTCAACAGAAACAACAGCAGGAAACACCACATATGCCATCCTTTTGCACAATAGAGTACAGGTATGGCATCCATTTTAGAAACCCGGAGATAATTTTTAAGAACCGGGAGATGGTAAAAGATGCTTGGACAACCAGTACACTTTGTTCTCCTTCAGCCTTTTTAGACGAGGGTCCCGGACCCTCAACAGAAAAAACAGCAGGAAACACCACATATGCCATCCTTTTGCACAATAGATTACAGATATGGCATTGATTTGAGGAACCCGGAGATAATTTAGAGGAACCTGGAATATTGATTAAAAAACGTGCTTGGACACCCAGTACAGGTCGTTCTCCTTCAGCCTTTTTATACGATGGGCCACAACCCTCAACAGGCACAACAGCATGAAACACCACATATGCCATCCTTTTGCACAATAGATTACAGATGGCATTGATTTGAGGACCCCGGAGATAATTTAGAGGAACCTGGAATATTGCACAAAAAACGTGCTTGGACACCCAGTACAGGTCGTTCTCCTTCAGCCTTTTTATAAGATTGCCCATGACCCTCAACAGGCACAACAGCATGAAACACCACATATGCCATCCTTTTGCACAATAGAGTACAGGTATGGCATTGATTTGAGGAACCCGGAGATAATTTAGAGGAACCGTGAATATTGAACAAAAAATGTGCTTGGACACCCAGTACAGGTCGTTCTCCTTCAGCCTTTTTATACGATGTCCCACGACCCTCAACAGGCACAACAGCATGAAACACCACATATGGCATCCTTTGGCACAATAGAGTACAGGTATGGCATAGATGGAACCCGGAGATAATTGATGTTTGTAAAACAGTTAGAAAGTGCCCTAAAACCTTGCGGCTTGAACACTAGTTTTTGGCGGATAAGTCACGCAAGTCAGCCTGCATTCTAAAAAAAATAAGCCAGCGTGTGTACCATTTGTAGCCCAAGGCAGCTCATCTCATCATCAGGCCTTTTTTACTCAAATGTATCGCCCAATGTCAGTCCCTTCGGGATCCATCCCTCATTCATTTTAATAAAGGTGAGATAGTCAAGACTTTTTTGACCTAGCCGACTTCTCTTCTCAGTGACAAAACCTCCTGCTGCACTGAAGGTCCTTTCGGACAGGACACTTGAAGCGGGGCAGGCCAGAAGTTCAATTGCAAATTGGGATAGCTCAGGCCACAGGTCAAGCCTGAACACCCAGTAGTCAAGGGGTCCATCGCTCCTCAGAGTGTCGAGATCCACAGTTAATGCTAGGTAGTCTGCTACCTGTCGGTTGAGTCTTTCTCTGAGGCTGGATCCCGAAAGGCTCTGGCGATGCATAGGAGTTAAAAAGGTCCGCATGTCCTCCATCAACAAGACATCAGGAAAGCATCCTGTCCTGTCCTGTCAATGATGGTTGCGCATCACTCATTTCTTCCAACTGATGTGTCAATAACTCCTGTGAAAGATCAAGTGAAGCGGTTGTGGTGCTAGTGTTGGTGGTGGCGACAGGCGGGCGAGTGGCACTGGTCACTTGAGAGGTGCCCAAAGCACAGCTGGACGTAGATGGTGCGTCAAGGTTAGGAGGACTAGGAGCGGAAGCTGTAGAAGATTGGGTGTCCTGTGTTAGCCATTCAACTAGGTCCTCCTCAGAACTTTTTGCGTCCCCCCTGGCACCCGGCGTCTGAACAATGTGCATATTTGTAGGGTCTAAAGGAATCACAGCACCACGACCACGACGGAACCTGCGGGGTGGCCTGCCTCTGCCTGTCATTTTTTTTTAAATGTACACTTACAATACTATTAAACAAATTATGAGTGGTGGCACTGGGCAAGTGGGCACAGTATACGCTGTGAGCCTGACAACAAAAAAAAGACTGATGTTTCAAAGTCAAAAATGTTTATTTTTTAAATATTAAAAGTACTGTGACAACAAATATGATTGGTGGCACTAGTTGGCAAGTGGGCCTGTCTGGCACACATGCTGGGAGGAAGGCAACTGCAAGTAGATTACACTAGCTGAGTCATGCTTCTTAGTCCAAAAAATTTTTTTTTTTAAAATTGACAATACTGTTAGAACAAATATGATTGGTGGCAATAGTTGGAAACGGCAAGTGGGCCTGGCACACACGCTGGCAGGCAACTGCAATTCAATGGCACTAGGAGACTGATGATTCACAGTCAAAAAAGTTATGATTTAAAATATTTTCTATACTGTTACAACAAATATGATTGGTGGCAGTAGTTGGCTAGTGGGCCTTGCACACACGCTGGCAGGCAGGAGGAAACTGCAATTCAATGGCACTAGCAGACTGATGATTCACAGTCTAAGAATTTTTTATTTTAAATATTTACAATACTGTTAGAACTAATATGATTGGTGTAACTAGTTGGCAAGTGGGCCTGGCACACACGCTGGCAGGCAGGCAACTGCAATTCAATGGCACTAGGAGACTGATGATTCACAGTCAAAAAAGTTATGATTTAAAATATTTTCAATACTGTTACAACAAATATGATTGGTGGCAGTAGTTGGCTAGTGGGCCTGGCACACACGCTGGCAGGCAGGAGGAAACTGCAATTCAATGGCACTAGAAGACTGATGATTCACAGTCTAAGAATTTTTTATTTTAAATATTTACAATACTGTTAGAACTAATATGATTGGTGTAACTAGTTGGCAAGTGGGCCTGGCACACACGCTGGCAGGCAGGCAACTGCAATTCAATGGCACTAGGAGACTGATGATTCACAGTCAAAAAAGTTATGATTTAAAATATTTTCAATACTGTTACAACAAATATGATTGGTGGCAGTAGTTGGCTAGTGGGCCTGGCACACATGCTGGCAGGCAGGAGGAAACTGCAATTCAATGGCACTAGCAGACTGATGATTCACAGTCTAAGAATTTTTATTTTAAATATTTACAATACTGTTAGAACTAATATGATTGGTGTAACTAGTTGGCAAGTGAGCCTGGCACACACGCTGGCAGGCAGGCAACTGAAATTCAATGGCACTAGGAGACTGAAGATTCACAGTCAAAAAAGTTATGATTTAAAATATTTTCAATACTGTTACAACAAATATGATTGGTGGCACTAGTTGGCTAGTGGGCCTGGCACACACGCTGGCAGGCAGTAAACTGCAATTCAATGGCACTAGCAGACTGATGAGTCACAGGCCAAAAATTATTTATTTTAAATATTTACAATACTGTTATAACAAATATGATTGGTGGCAATAGTTGGCAGCAAGTGGGCCTGGCACACACGCTGGCAAGCAGGCAACTGCAATTAGATTACACTAGCAGACTGATCTTTCACAGTCAAAAAATTATTATTTTTAATATTTAAACTACTGTTATAACAAATATGATTGGTGGCACTAGTTGGCAAGTGGGCCTGGCACACACGCTGGCAGGCAGGCAACTGCAATTCAATTGCACTAGCAGGCTGATGATTCACAGTCAAAAAAGATTTTATTTTAAATATGTACACTACTGTTATAACAAATATGATTTGTGGCAACTGATTCTAGGCAACTGCAATTAAATAACAATAGCAGACTGATGTAACAGTTTGTTTTTAAAAAAGTTACAAAAATGTTACAACAGATAGGAGTAATGGCACTCAGGATAGAACTAGGCACAGTATGTGCTGGCAGCCTGACACACAGGCTGGCATTAGTGGTGGCAGGCTGCCCTGTAAACTAAAATTAAATAACACTAGAAGACTGATGTAAAAGTTTTTTTTTTACAAAATTTAATATAATGTTACATCAGATAGGAGTCGTGGACTGGCACTGAGGATGGAAGTAGGCACAGTATATGCTGGCAGCCTGACACACAGGCTGGCACTAATAGCAGCCTGGCTGGCCTGGCAACTAAAATTAAATAACACTAGAAGAGGACTGATGTAAAAAAAAATTTTTTTTTAAATTTACACTAATGTTGTTACACCAGATATAAGTGGTGGAAAAAAGAGCTATTAATCTGTGTCACACTATATGATGTGGGCCAGAAACACACAGGCCTGATGGAAAAATAAAGTAGATTACACTAGCAAAATGATTTAAACTTTTTTTTTTAACTTTAAAATAATGTAAAGCAGATATGAGTCGTGGCTGCTAGGGCAGCAATTAACCACAGTATGCTGAGTAAGCCAGAAATAAACACAGGCCTGATAGAAAATGAAATTAGATTACACTAGCAAAATGATTTAAACGTTTTTTTTGAAAATTATAAAATAATGTTAAGCAGATATGAGTCGTGGCTGCTAGGTAGGGCAGCAATTAACCACAGTATGCTTGCTGTGTAAGTCAGAAACACACAGGCCTGATAGAAAATGAAAGTAGATTACACTAGCAAAATGATTTAAAAGTTTTTATTTTAATTTTAAAATAATGTTAAGCAGATATGAGTGGTGGCTGGCTGCTAGGTAGGGCAGCAATTAACCACAGTATGCTCTGTAAGTCAGAAACACACAGGTCTGATAGAAAATAAAATTAGATTACACTAGCAAAATGATTTAAAGTTTTTTTTTTTAAATTTACAAAAAATGTTAAGCACATATGAGTCGTGGCTGCTAGGTAGGGCAGCAATTAACCACAGTATGCTCTGTAAGTCAGAAACACACAGGCCACACACAGGCCTGATAGAAAATAAGATTACACTAGCAAAATGATTGAAATTTTTTTTTTTACTTTAAAATAATGTTAAGCAGATATGAGTGGTGGCTGGCTGCTGATAGGACAGCAATTAACAAGAGAAAAGGTGTGTGTATCAAACTGTTTATAAGACAGACTTGCCTACCTCTGGGGCTGCAAAAAATCTCACAAATTTGCAACCGGATATATGCTAGACAAAACAACGAAAGGGGTTAGAGGTGGCGCCTACGGCTAGCTGTCTAGAAATAAAATTAAAAGAATAAATATTGTGGTGAGGGGTGTAAATCAATGTGAAATATAGAGTGTATTGCAAATATTAAACAAACCACTAAAGGAGTGAATCAAATTATTGATTTATTAAGAAATATATATATAAAAAAACAATAGTACACATAAGTTGTATATTAATGTGATGGAAAGAATGAGATGAAACCCAACAGGTACTGCTTCAGTAAACTGGATTCGATGGTTTAAAAGGGTGTATTAATAAACAGGTTGGGAATCTGATACAAAAGAAATAATATATTTCGGTTAAAAATATATATCATTAGACACAATGTGGCTCAAAAAATAAAACTAAAAAAATCCAAAAATAGCATAAAAAGAAAAAGAAAAAATCTTCAGAAAAAATGTATAGAAAAAACGATACTTCCGATTAAAAATTGCTGCAGCAAAAAAGAAAAAAATGATAAAAGCTAACACTTGAATTTTGTCTAAAATAAACTTCTATTTAGGCCGTACATTCAAATAGTATTAAAAAAGTGTATATCTGAAAATGTCTCTGGAGTCTCTAAGTTCCCACGTAGGTCTTTGATTCTTCGAAATAATACCAGATACTTTGTAACGTCTCTTAAAGTGTTAGTAAAAGTCTGTATTGTTGCAATTACTAAAATGTGGCCATAAAGACTTATAATCCCACGATCTTAGAGTTGGTATGTGTCAACCTTAATGTTTATATTTGTAATAAGGTATATATGGATCTTCTTTTAAAAAATTATAACATTGTTACAAATTCCTGCTAGAGTATAATTCCTTTTTAAAAACAAATCAGCCGATGATATTTTGAAAGCGCTCACTTGCGGCTTTAATTGTAATATCTGCTGAAACTCTTTACATATATTCTCAGATGGGGCAATGATTCTTTTCTTTTATCCTTAAGTGTGTTATATTGTCTTCATAGACACAAGAAACAAAGAAATATCTTACCCAATCTTGCTTCGTTGAGATGGTTCTATTTGAGGCAACGCCGAATATTGTTTGTAGTGGCGTTTTCTCTGGACCGGAAGTGGTTGTATTTCGGAGGATCCGATCCTCTAATACCTTCCTTCGGATATGTTAAGAGGTGTAAAATCCCTTTTGTTGATGTGTAGAAAAGCTCCTATCGTCCGGTAAGTCAAAGGATTTCAATTGCAGACGGACGGTCTTGGGAGCGTAAGATAGCTGTAACTGGCCAGTTATTTGTAGAGTAAATGCTGGAGCTGGTTATCTTCTACGCGTTTCGGCTTCTAGGACACAAGCCTTTATCAAGTATACCAGATCCGGCTTCTCCCAAATATTTAAAGGGTTTCCTGTTAACCCTTAATTGGCTAGAACAAATATTTATGCCAATTACCTTATAGTTTTGATAGATCCTCAATGAGAATGAAATAATATCTTTGATATCGCTGTAGATATTCTTCGATCCAGTGTATATTTTACCATCATATATACCTTAGATATATATTTGTAACAATTTATTTTCTGCATTTTGATTTATAAGATTAATATACATAAGAAAAAAATATTTTTTGGGAAAGTTGAATTTTTTCGATAAAAAGAGAAAAGTGTTTTTCATAAAATCAATCTCTTTCTGTAAATCTTAAACATGGATTTGTAAAATGGAAGTTATGAAAAATGAAATATGAACAATGAAAAATACTGCATAATGAAAAATTATAAAAATTATTTTATAAAAAAAATATAAAAATAAAAAATAAAAAATGAAAAATAAAAAATGAAAGATGAAAATTATGAAAAAAATATGAAAAAATATATGAAAAAATATATGTATATATAAATCTTGATGAGCCTGTGTCTAAGGATATTGAGCCACTTTGTGTCCAATGGTGCTGATTATTTGTTTATCAGCATATAGCACTCTTCTCTATATTCAGTTTCTAACAAGCTTACCAGTGATGTGAGAGAGTGTTTGAACAAATAATATGAACTTATATGTGTTGAAAAATACCCTTTATTTTTTAACTATAGTCTACATAATGAATAAAAATTCTAATATATAGGAATAATGTATATGGTAAATAGAATATATGGGAATTTTAATGTATCAAAATTCCGTTTATGGAGGTGACCTTCTATTTTTTTATATCTGCGATACACATGATGAAATTGAAATTCTGGTCATCTGTGGGAAATTATAAAAGAAAATTTAAATCTAATTCATTGTTAAGGCCGTTGGGATGCAATGTCCCGAAGTTGTAAATGAATTCTGCTTCTTGTTTCTGAAGTTTTTTCCCAATATTTCCTCTTCTCCCATCTGGTAATATTTTCCTAATACCCCAGAACTTAAAATCCTCTAGTCTGCCTTGATGTATTTCTTTGAAGTGTTTATAAAGGATAGTGTCATCTTTCTGATGTTCAATTGCCAGTATATGCTCTCTTATGCGGTCTTTGAGTTTCCTACTCGTTTGACCAAAATATTTTAAATTGCACTGGCATTGGATAAGATATATAACATTAATATCTGTACATCTAATGATGTCAGAAATTTTGGTCTCTCTCCCTGTTTTATCAGATTTAATGTTTTTTAATTTAGTGCTGTATCTGCAAGATTTGCAACTGTGACAGGGGTAGAAGCCTTCAATTTTTTCTCCCTTTTGATCTAATATCCCTCTATGAAACATTCTCTTATTTCTGGTACTTTTAATTTCGCTAGGAGCTAATATAGATTTCAGATTTTTTGATTTCTTATAAATGAATTTTGGCTGTTTGTGTAGAGTTTGACCCAAAATAGGATCTTTTAATAGAAGATGCCAGTGTTTTTTAATTATATTTTGAAAGAGTTTATATTGTGTGGAATATGTTGTAATAATTGGAATTCCCATATCAAACTTTTTATCATTATCTTTGTTCTTTTTTGATAATAGATCTTCTCTATTTATGCTTTTTACATTTTCTGCAATCAATTCAATTCTTTTCCTATCGTAACCTTTTTGTTCAAATCTCTCTATTAGGGTTTTTGATTGTTTCTCATAATCTTGTATATCAGTACTGTTTTTTCTTAGACGTAACAATTGGCCTTTGGGGATGTTTTTTTTCCAATTAGTATGATGACAACTTTTTGAATCAATATAATTATTGGAGTCTACTTTTTTGAAAAAAGTACGTGTCCTCATTTCATCATTAATTACTTCTATTTCAACGTCTAAGAAATTAATTTTTAATGTACTAAACTCATGTGTAAATGAGAGTCCATAAGTATTTGTGTTAAGATCTTCAATGAATAAGTTTAAGAGTTCAAGGTCACCCTTCCAGATGAAAAACATATCGTCGATAAAGCGTCTGTAGAGCACAAGGTTCGCACCCCATGGTGAATATTGAAGATGATTTTGTTCAAATATTCCCATGAATAAGTTGGCATAACTGGGTGCGAACCTTGTGCCCATCGCCGTCCCTTTTATTTGAAGGTAATAAGTGTCCTCAAATTTAAAATAATTATTAGTAAGGATGAATTCAATACATTCTATTAGAAACTTACCCTGTGTATCTGTCATATTTTCATCTCTATCAAGATATGTTTTGACCGCCTGTGTTCCTAACTTATGATCGATGTTAGTGTACAAGGAACTAACATCGCAAGTTACCAGTATATGGTCTTTTTCCCATTTATGATGTTTAATAATATTTAAAAAATGTGTCGAGTCAGAAAGGTATGAGGGAAGGTCTTTAACATAATTCTGTAGAAAGATATCTATATATTGGGACAAGTTTGAAGTTATGGATTCAATTCCAGATATGATTGGACGGCCTGGTGGTTTGTTGGGGTTTTTATGTATTTTGGGTAGAAAATAAAGAATTGGAGTTCTAAAGTCTGTAACAAAAAGGTATTTAAATTCTGTTTCAGTGAGTAAATTGGCCTCTTTAGCCTTTCCCAATAGATTAGTCAATTCTTCCTGATATTTGTTTATTTTTTATTTTTTGAGCCACATTGTGTCTAATGATATATATTTTTAACCGAAATATATTATTTCTTTTGTATCAGATTCCCAACCTGTTTATTAATACACCCTTTTAAACCATCGAATCCAGTTTACTGAAGCAGTACCTGTTGGGTTTCATCTCATTCTTTCCATCACATTAATATACAACTTATGTGTACTATTGTTTTTTTATATATATATTTCTTAATAAATCAATAATTTGATTCACTCCTTTAGTGGTTTGTTTAATATTTGCAATACACTCTATATTTCACATTGATTTACACCCCTCACCACAATATTTATTCTTTTAATTTTATTTCAGGACAGCAATTAACCACAGTATGCTGAGTAAGCCAGAAACACACAGGCCTGATAGAAAATGAAATTAGATTACACTAGCAAAATGATTTAAAAGTTTTTTTTTAACTTTAAAATAATGTTAAGCAGATATGAGTGGTGGCTGGCTGCTGATAGGACAGCAATTAACCACAGTATGCTGAGCAAGCCAGAAACACACAGGCCTGATAGAAAATGAAATTAGATTACACTAGCTAAATGATTTAAACGTTTTGTTTGAAAAATGTAAAATAATGTTAAGCAGATATGAGTCGTGGCTGCTAGGTAGGACAGCAATTAACCACAGTATGCTGAGTAAGCCAGAAACACACAGGCCTGATAGAAAATGAAATTAGATTACACTAGCAAAATAATTTAAAAGTTTTTATTTTAAATTTAAAATAATGTTAAGCAGATATGAGTGGTGGCTGGCTGCTAGGTAGGGCAGCAATTAACCACAGTATGCTCTGTAAGTCAGAAACACACAGGCCTGATAGAAAATAAAATTAGATTACACTAGCAAAATTATTTAAAGGTTTTTTTTTTATTTAAAAAAATGTTAAGCACATATGAGTCGTGGCTGCTAGCCTAGGAAGGGCAGCAATTAACCACAGTATGCTCTGTAAGTCAGAAACACACAGGCCTGATAGAAAATAAAATTGGATTACACTAGCAAAATGATTTAGTAGGGCAGCAATTAACCACAGTATGCTCTGTAAGTCAGAAACACACAGGCCTGATAGAAAATGAAATTAGATTACACTAGCAAAATGATTTAAAAGTTTTTATTTTAATTTTAAAATAATGTTAAGCAGATATGAGTGGTGGCTGGCTGCTAGGTAGGGCAGCAATTAACCACAGTATGCTCTGTAAGTCAGAAACACACAGGCCTGATAGAAAATAAAATTAGATTACACTAGCAAAATGATTTAAAATTTTTTTTTTTAAATTTACAAAAAATTTTAAGCACATATGAGTCGTGGCTGCTAGGTAGGGCAGCAATTAACCACAGTATGCTCTGTAAGTCAGAAACACACAGGCCACACACAGGCCTGATAGAAAATAAGATTACACTAGCAAAATGATTGAAAAATGTTTTTTTACTTTAAAATAATGTTAAGCAGATATGAGTGGTGGCTGGCTGCTGATAGGACAGCAATTAACCACAGTATGCTGAGTAAGCCAGAAACACACAGGCCTGATAGAAAATGAAATTAAATTACACTAGCAAAATGATTCAAAAGGTTTTTTTAACTTTAAAATAATGTTAAGCAGATATGATTGTGCTGGCTGCTGATTAGACAGCCCAATTACCTACAGTATGCGAGCAAGCCAGAAACACACAGGGCCTGATAGAAAATGAAATTAGATTACACTAGCCTAAATGATTTAAACGTTTTGTTTGAAAAATGTAAAATAATGTGTTAAGCAGATATGAGTCGTGGCTGCTAGGTAGGACAGCAATTAACCACCATATGCTGAGTAAGCCAGAAACACACAGGCCTGATAGAAAATGAAATTAGATTACACTAGCAAAATAATTTAAAGAGTTTATTTTAAATTTAAAATAATGTTAAGCAGATATGAGTGGTGGCTGGCTGCTAGGTAGGCAGCAATTAACCACAAGTATGCCTCTGTAAGTCAGAAACACACAGGCTGATAGAAAATAAAATTAGATTACACTAGCAAAATGATTTAAAGGTTTTTTTTTTTATTTAAAAAAATGTTTTATAGCACATATGAGTCGTTGGCTGCTAGCCTCGGTAGGGCAGCAATTAATCACAGTATGCTCTGTAAGTCAGAAACACACAGGCATGATAGAAATAAAATTAGATTACACTAGCAAAATTATTTAAAGGTTTTTTTTTTTTTTATTAAAAAAATGTAAGCACATATGAGTCGTGCTGCTAGCCTAGAAGGGCAAGCAATTAACCACAGTATGCTCTGTAAGTCAGAAACACACAGGCCTGATAGAAAATAAATGGATTACACTAGCAAAATGATTAGTAGGGCAGCAATTAACCACAGTATGCTCTGTAAGTCAGAAACACACAGGCCTGATAGAAAATGAAATTAGATTACACTAGCAAAATGATTTAAAAGTTTTTTTTTTTTAATTTAAAATAATGTTAAGCAGATATGAGTGGTGGCTGGCACCAGAGCAATGAACCACAAGTATATGCCTGTGTGAGCCTGAGAGACACAGGCCTGATAGAAAATGAAAATAAATTACACTAGCAAAATAATTCAAATTTTTGTTGGTTAAATTTAAACTAATGTTAAGCAGATATCAGTGGCTTTTTTGGGGTGCTGTCCTAGCTGCAGAGATGAGATGAGTCCTTCAGGACTGTAGTGGACACTAAATACACTAGCCTAGCTATCCATTTCCCTTATGTCAGCAGCAGCAGCTACTAAAGCTCCTCTCACTAAAAAGCAAGATCGCAATGAGTCTAAATGGCTGCTGCCAAGGAGCTGGGAGGGTCTGGTGAGGGAGTGTCTGCTGCTGATTGGCTCAAATGTGTCAGAAGGCTGTGACATACAGGGTCAAACTTTCCTCAATGATGACACCATAGGGGGCGGATCGAACATCGCATATGTTCGCCCGCAGCGGCGAACGGGAACAAGCTATGTTCGCAGGGAAACCGTTCACGGGCGAACAGTTCGGACATCACTATTAGGGAGTGGGTTTGGAGGAGGGTATGCTTTGCAGAATTCAGAGCCTTTATCACGCACCATCAGCAAAGGTTAGAGTGAATAATATGATGTCCGATCCCTTCATTATACATAACGGCACAAGGCAGGGTTGCCCGCTTTCCCCTATACTATTCATAATCAGCATGGAAGTTTTGGCGCAGAAAAATAAGAAGTAATTCCGCTGGTTTCCCCGGCATTAAAATAGGCCTTTAGATTGTAAACTCTCGCTATAAGTGGATGATGTCCTGTTCACTCTATCATCACCCCAGACGTCTGTCCCAGAAGTCCTGAAAGTACTTAAACAATTCAGCGACTTTTCTAAACTTCAGGAGTTAATGAACAAAATCAGAAATTTAAATATCTCCCTCACCACCTCAAGAATCTCAGGACCCTTTACAGTCCCTGCACCTCTCAAACACCAGCAAAAGCAATAAAATCCTTGGGGATGTATCTCACTCCATACACGATATCCCTCCTAGATCTTAAATTTATAATCGTTTACTTACCACAATATCGTCAGATTTAAAGACATGGAAGGACCGATCCTTTTTCATGGTGGGGTAGACTCCTAAATTTTGAAATAAATGTACTCCCTAGACTGTTATATGCGGATACAAGCGGTCCCAATCACCCTACCGCAGAGCTCTCACTCAGATACAACACACTCTAGATTCCTTCGTTTGGGGTAACATAAAATCTAGAGTTAAGAAGTCAACTATGTACAGGTCCGCCAGAGAGGGAGGTTTTGGACTGCCTAAGATAGAAAACATATTACCAGGCTACGTGCTTACAGAAAAACATAGAATGGCACAAAATGGGGATTCTAAGGCTTGGATTCCAATAGATTCTCATATACTTTCACTCCCCTCTCCGGGAGCTTTGTGTTGGATTGCAGGGCAGAATCGGCCTCCATGGTAGAAAGCATATCCGTTTCTACACCATGTGTTTGAATTATGGGATATTTTGATAAAGAGATCCCCAGGAATATCGACACTTAGATCACCCATGTCCCCCATTTCCCCGAATTCTGAGCTACTAGGAGGGGTGACGTTTGACAGGAATAATCTGAATAATTGGGAGATGGGTTATGCGGTCCCCATATTCAATTTGATCAGTGACGGTAAACTCAAAAACAGAACAGATCTTACAGACATCCTAGGTGGAGTTTTTGTTAAGTGGCTAAAATATAAACAGGTTGGGGACTTCCAGGAGGCGGAGCTATAGAGCGGTCGCATAGACAGAGAGCTCTGGGCAAGCAGCGGCCTTAAACCTTTAAAAACCGTTCAAAAAGCTCAAACGCATAAGCCTTACATGACCCTACAGTCCTTCTACATCGGACAGGTCAGTGTCGGCCAAAGAAGCGTGAGGGGGAATTCCACCGCCCCGGCACCCAGATAGTCAGTACACAGAGTGGCGCGAAAGCGCAGATATCATCTCACCGGTAAGGTGCAAGGAAGCAGCAGAGAATTGAAGCGGCAAAACCGGAGGGGAGTAAAAGGGTACAGGAGTTAGTGAAGGAACCGCCAAGTACCCAAAGTAACAGTGAGTAACAGAGAGATCATACCTCTCACAGACACAGACCCACGTGGCAGGGGAAACAATTCATAGCGGTGCATACGGAGCTGCAATTAAGCATCAAACAGACACAAAACGAGCACGCTACAGATAATACATATATGATCCGGAAGGGTCATTTGTTGGAGGGGCCACCACAAGGCCCATAAACATTGGTACAAAAGACCCTTGAGGGAAAGGGCCCCATAAGTCACGTAGTGCACGGATTTTACAGGCCCTCACATAATCACCACGTGGGGGGGAAAAAGACATAACCAGTAAACTGGGACTAAAGCTATAAACCCTCAACACCAGAACAGTATTGCAAAGGGGGGAAAACCAATTCACATTCAACAGTGAGGATGCAATATGAGGAGTGATACCCCATGACCTGGCTCTCCCCCCCATAACCCAATACACCCTCGCCTAGTTAACAGAAGGGACATTTCCAGCAGGGTGAAGACCAAAAACCTGTTGGGGGACTAGCACTGTCTATCAGGATTTCAGATAACCCCATAGGGCCAGAACTCCAGCCAATACATAAAAGGTGCAGCTGAACAAAGGGGCACACACACTTCCCTGGGACTCATCACTAACCTGACTTCTGACATCTTAAAAAAAAAAAAGAGAGCTCAACCCCCAATCAACTGTATGCACAAATATTATCATAGCTACAAAAAAAAAACAGAAACAATGGCTTCTAAGAACAAGAATGCAGAACGCAGAACAAGACATCTGGCGGAGATACATGCAGATTCCAAACAATGAGGATTACAATACAAGACTCTCAGTTAAAAGATACCCACCCCATAGTCTCTCAGCTGTCAGCGTTGTTCCTCCCAAAGATTGAACAACTCCAAAATGGGAATGGACTCTCTTTCATCTGAGTTTAAACACTTCTCAACAAGACTGACACAAGTCGAACAAAGAATCTCAGATACGGAGATTAGACCAACGTGATACCAACACGAACGTCACACAACTACAGAGACAAAATTCCCTACTACTAGCAAGAGTAGATGACCTGGAAAACAGGTCGCGGAGGAACAACCTGAGAGTTGTGGGGTTGCCAGAGTCAGTCCCAGGCACTGAATTGATACGCTTCGCAGAAGTTACCTTACCACAAATACTAAAACTCACAGAAGCCGACATTCCATGTACAGCAGAAAGGGCTCATAGAGTCGGTAGGACGAGAGAAATGGACAATAGAGATACACCACCCAGGGTGGACTCAGTTCAAGACCTCCCCTGGGACTCAGCTACAACACTAAGAAAAGGCGTACAAGTAGGCCATAGACATATCTAAACACCTGTGAACACAGTAAGGGTAAGTGCATACTTGAACAAAACATACACTACACAAAACTGCATAGTAGGCACACAAAAATCACAGGAAAATGTCACTAGATCAGATTAAGATAGTAGCATGGAACGTGGGTGGTGTCACGTCACCCATAAAGAGAAAGGCAATTCTTAAATATCTTAAAAAACAAAGAGCTGACATTGCAGTACTGGAGGAGACACATCTATCACAAGAGGAACACAGGAAACTCCAACAAGATTGGGTTGGAGAAGTCAACTTCACACCATATGAAGCTAAAAGAGCAAGGGGGGTAGCCATTCTCTTCAGGAAACAGTTGCCATACAAGATAACTCACAGGGAGATAGACAAGGAGGGTAGATACATCATTTTAAATATAGAAGTGGAACAAACAGCATTCACTCTCTGTGGACTATATGGCCCCTTACACAAGAAGGCTGAGTTCTGGCAGGCAATACAAGGGAAACTATTAACGTACACAGGGACACAGCTAGTGGTAGTGGGAGACTTCAATATAGCACCTCAGGTACCGGCGGACAGATTTCCCAACCCAGACAATCCAGGGATTACAAACCACCCAGCCGCATACTGCAAAAAAGAAACCAGGATACTGAATAAATTTAAAAGGGCGTTGAATTTGACAGACATTTGGAGGGTGAGACATCCAGACAGTAGAGACTTTACATGCATATCCCCATCCAAACAGACATTATCAAGGATAGACTTCTTCCTTATATCATCTACCCTGAGCACACAGATTTTAGACACTAAAATTGACACGGTCACACTGTCAGACCATGCACCAATCTCACTGATTATGATGGTGGGCCCTAGACGACCCAAAAGGGAAGGATGGAAATTCCCATACTACTTGTACAGGGATGCTAATCTCCTAAACCACCTTAAGGGGGAATGGTTACACTATGCAGAAGCCAACAAAGCACACATGTCAACACCGGCCTTATTTTGGGACACAGCAAAGGCGGTTCTAAGAGGAGTTATCATGACATATGCATCAGGGGTTAACAAGAAATACAAACAAAGAGAAGACATATTACTAAGACAAGTCACAAACGCATATAATAAATACCTTAGAGCCCCTAACGCAGAGAACAGGCAAAAGTATACCGGAGTCAAACTACAGAGGGACACATTCTTACTACAAAACGCTAAAGGAACCATTAGTAGAGCCAGAGCACGTTTTTATAGATACGGTAACAGGATAAGCAGTACATTAGCTAATATCACTAGGTTAGTAAGAAAACCCAATGTAATACAGACACTGAAGATTCAGGGTAGGTCCTTAACCACAGAAGCTGAAAAACAGCAAGCATTCTGCGAATACTATTCAGAATTATATACACCACATCCAGTTGACAGAGGACACAGGGAACAGTTTTGGAAGGGAATTAAATTACCCCAAATCACGGAGGAGAACCTCCAACTCTTAAATGCACCCATCTCAGTACAGGAAATACATAAGACAATAGGGCACCTCCCCCTAAATAAGACGGCAGGGCCAGATGGCTTGCCCAACGAATTTTACAAATTGATGAGAGAAGAGGTATCAAATACCCTGGCCAAACTATTTGATAAGATACCAGGAGGGGAAGAACTGAGCGAACGTTTCACGGAAGCACATATCTGTATCCTTCCGAAACCAGGAAGAGACCCAACAGCTAGAGAATCATATAGACCCATATCACTATTAAATAGCGACTATAAAATCTTTACCAAAATTCTGGCCAATAGACTAGCGACCATAATGCCATCCCTGATCCACAGTGACCAAACAGGGTTCGTCAAAGGTAGATCCTCAGTTCTCAATATCAGGAAAGTGCAATTAGTATTACAACACTACTGGAACAACAGGGAAGGGGGAAAAGTAGACACTCCAACACAAAGAGCGTGCATGCTGGCGATCGACGCGGAGAAGGCTTTTGACAAGGTATTGTGGGAGCATTTATTCTACACGTTGACCAGATATGGAATCCGGGGTTCCTTCTTCGGGTCGGTCGCCAGCATCTACAGGTCAGCCCAGGCCGCGGTGATTGTCAATGGAACGCTCTCTCCAAGATTCCGACTGGGGAGGGGAACGAGGCAGGGTTGCCCCCTGTCCCCTCTCCTTTTTGACCTGGCCATGGAACCACTGGCATACAGAATCAGGACTGAAACACAAGGACTGAGGGTGGGGCGGGCGACTTTACCACCTATCCTTATACGCAGACGATATGGTGTTATTCATATCAGACCCAGAAAGAGAAACACCACGATTGATGTCTATTATTGAGGAATTTAGCAAAATCTCGGGGTACCAAATTAATAAAGATAAGAGCGAAATCCTGTGGCTATCCCCATTGGGTCATAAAGAAAACCTAGGATTCAAATTTAAAATACTAGAGGATACTATTAAATATTTGGGGATAAGCTTATCAAAAGACCCCTCCCAGATGGTATGCCCTTAACCACAAACAATTATTAGCAAAATCATAGAAGATCTCAGAAATTGGAAAGCATTACCAGTATCAGTGTCGGGCAGAATATGCTTGATAAAAATGATCTTGTTTCCTAGGTTAATGTACACTTTCCAAATGATTCCCATGTTGTTGCACAAGAAAGATCTGAAGTATTTAAACACACAACTTGCAAACTTCATATGGTCGGGGAAAAAACACAGGATTAGCTTGGAGAAGCTGATGTGCTCGGTCCACGCTGGGGGCTTTGGACTGCCGAACTTGGAACTATATAACTGGGCCACGTCCAGCAAATACGTTCTGGACTGGCTAAGCAACACAAATCACTTCACACATAAAGAAATAGAGAGCAGTTTGGTTCAGCCATGGGCTTTAGCAATGTTACCACATATGGAGCTTCACAAAATACGTAAATTGACCAAGGACTCTCCACTCTTTGGGGAATCAATCAGGGCCTGGGCAAAAATGTGTAGGTGGATGGGGGTATCACATACATACACAAAATTCATACCCATGGGAGGGAACCCGGACTTCCCAGCAGGACTGACTACGAAACCATTTCAACAATGGAAAGATAAGGGCTTACACTCAGTTAAACAGTTGGTGTCAGAATCTACTGGGCTAATCCACACTTTCCAAGACTTACAGAAAGATTTTTCACTACCTAGACAACACCACTTTGCATACTTGCAAATCAAACACTACGTAACACAATTGCAGAAACACATAAACTTTACAGACCATACTGACCCGATATCAAAACTGGTTTCTGTGACATCTCAGGGCGGTCACTCGGTCTCCCCCATATACAAAATGCTGATAGACATACCAAACCAAAAAAACAGGACAAGCCTGAGCAATAAATGGTCGGATATACTGCAGACTCAGATTTCAGAGGAACAAATCACAAAAAGTGTGGAGAATGTCAGGAAAGCCACCATAGGAGCTGACGTAAGGGAAATGCACACAAAAATGATTCATAGGGCACATATCACTCCTAGGATATATAGTAAGTGGGTGAAGGAAGCAGACAATGTTTGTGTCAAGTGTAGGCAGCCCGACCCTGAATATGTACATTTACTTGAGACATGCCCGAGATTGACAAAATTTTGGGCTATGACGGAAAGATGGATGAACAAGACATGCTCTACCCAGATCAAACTGGATGGGAAGGCCATAATACTTCTAGATATCCCAGGTAACCTAGGCACACAGAAACGACTTATATATAACATAGTCCTCACAGCGAGGAGACTGATTCTCAGGGAGTGGAGGAAAAGAGACCCACCAACACTAGGGCAGCTCAAAAGTTTACTGCTGCAACAGATGACAATAGAACAGTTTGATACTATGGGAGATGTAAAGGAAAGGGTCAAAGTTTTTATGAGGAAATGGGAAAAGTTGATCTTACAACAGCCAGTCCAGATACAAAAACAGATAATACACCCATTCCGTAATTCAGAATACATTTTAACAGCACAACTGAGAGGGGAATGGAAAATACTGTAACGCTCACAACCAGGGAATGTGAGTCCCAGGGGATGGAGGAGTCCACCGCTGCGCATCAAAGGGGGAGGCATTCAAATGCAGAGCATTACCAGGATATGAAGGCTAACTGGTAAGAATCCTTAACAGCTTGAAAGAACTTAAAAGCTGTAGATATAGGAACTGTGAGGGTAACTACAAAGGTGAGATGAATGAGATTAAAATTAAGGGAGGGAGGGTGAGGAAAAGGAAAAGGGGGGGGACAGTTTGACTGCAAAAAAAAAATTTAATACAAATTTTGCTTTTGGAAGTATATCATGTTTATCAAGTTTATTGTAACCACCTGGCAAAAGTCTGTAAATTATGTTGAACTGTCACCCAATAAAAAAGAATATTTAAAAAAAAAAATATAACCAGGTTCACCACTTCCTCCACACCCACCCACTTAAACAGTCACTCGCAAGAAATCTAACACCCTTTGAACAAACATGCACAATGAAAACTCCAGCACATCACACCTTATCATGGGCTAGGGGACTCCTAGTCAATGCACAAAACTTGAAACTCCCTGACTATACATAATGTTGGCATGGGGAATTGAATAGGACTCTCACAGAGGCAGAGTGGGAAAGTATTTTTAATAACACAAGGAAATCTTCCTCTTTATCTAGATTCTTAGAGACAAATTACAAACTCTTGACTAGGTGGTACCTGACACCTACCAGACTTAAATGCATCTTTCCTGCCTCATCTGACCTTTGTTGGAGGGGTTGTGGGGAGAGGGGGACAATGACACACATCTGGTGGGCTTGTCCTAAATTGTCATCTTTTTGGAAGGCATTCAGAACATCATACAAGTTATGATGGGGTGGGGGACACACATATCAATTAGACCTGACAACGGCCTTACTAAACCTGTTACCTAAATGTAAGTGTAAATTAAGATTACGACTAATCCAGCTGGCGTTGAACTCTGCTAGATCCTTAGTCACTAGGCTCTGGAAGTCACAGATTTGCCCGACCTTGAGAGACTGGCACACTCACATGACGGACACCTTAAGACTGGAGGAATACGGTTTCTTTAAAACGAATAGGTTAGGATTCTTCCATGACTTAAAATTTATCTGGGATGAAATTCAAAATGATCTAAAGATAGAAGGGGGGAGCCTCACACAAGTTGCAGGAGTGACCTAGGAGAAATAACAAGTTTAGTAAAACCTTAAAGTGGTTTGGATGATACAATCTCACCTCTGCCTGATATACTAATAATGACCCCTCAGACTAGTAATTCCCTCAAATGTTAATAGATAAATATAATGACGAGGGATATAATTGGATGTGAAGAAATGTATATAATGTGCTTTTAAATTAAGAATTTTCGGCAAAGTTTTGTTGTTGTTTGAGTTACAATGTTTTGTATCTTGGTGACATTGTAAGTCACCATGTACTTGAATTTGTTCTTACATGGAGTGGAGCCATTGTCTTCAAATGGACTTATCACGGACAGTCTAGTTTTATTTTGTCAAGAATTATCACATTCCATCATGTGGGATTGCTTTTTCCTTTCTTTTGGAGATTAATGGTTTCTCCCTCTTTCATTTGTTTAAATTTTTGTAACAGTAATGACATCTTATTGTAATACGCTATTAAATAATGATAATAAAAATGAATAAATACATAAAAAAGCAATGTATCTCTATTGCCAACTAGAGATTTTCTCTCTCTCTCTCTCTCTCTCTATATATATATAATATATATATATATATATATATATATATATATATATATATATATATATATCTCCCATGATTAGGAAATCCTTAATTCTATTTCCCTGAAACAACAACTCTTAATACTGGATTCAAATATACAGATTTGGCCTTAAATATATAAAATATAATACATGATGATAGAATATAATGATAATTAGAGTATAGGAAATATACTAATGGAATTAGTACCTTGAATTGAGACCATTAGGTACCCTGGTGTCAAGCGTAAAAATCCAAAAGATTTCCCTTTTGGATAAAAGTTGGTCAATGTCTCCCCCTCTTTTGGGAAGTATAGTTTTTTCAATTGCACACCATTTAAAGGAATTCAAATTTCCATGATTCGTAACAAAATGTTGGACCAAAGGAGTAGTAGCTTTGCCAACATTAAATGTGGACAAGTGTTCCCTTATTCTAGATCTCATGTCTCTTGACGTGAGACCTACATACTGTAAGTTACAAAGGGAGCAAGTGATCACATAAATCGCATAGTTGGTGGTACAGTTGAGGCATGACTTAATGTTAAAGTGTTTACCATTAGCTGTAGATATAAATTATTTGGTCATCTGTGCATATTCACAAGGCCTGCACCTGCTACTACCACACTTATACATTCCGAAATGCCTCAATCAAGAGCTGTTATTACTTGGCAAGCTTTTTAGCTGTGTTGGTGCCAATATGCTCCCTAAAGTCCTGGATTTTTTGTAGGAGCATTTGATGCCTTCATCCACTGCCTTGACCAGACGATCATCTGCAGCCAAGATTGAAAAGTGTTTCCTCACTATTTTGCAGATCTGTTGATACTGTGTGCTAAAACTCTGTTACCAATTAAAAAACATTAAAGCTATCTTTTTGTCTCATTTGCTTCTCATTTAAAATATGTTCTTTAGGGGTTGAATCCACTGCTAATCTTGCCCTGGATATGTTGTAACTGGGATACTTTCTTTCTTTGAGTTTGTTGGTAAATTGTCCTTTGGCCACTGCAAATCTAGTTTGCTTGGAATGGCAACTATTACTGTGTAACAGTGTATTTCCTGATATGGGTTTGTGGTACACCTTAGTAGATACCTGCTCAGTGCTCACCATTGACCCCCTCATGGTTAGATCCAAAAAATAATTTCATTGGTGTTCATATCAAATGTGAACCTCAAGTTCATATCATTGTTGTTCAGATATGTGACAAAATCCTGTATGTCATTGTGATCTCCTGTTCAAATGATCAGGAGATCATCAATGTACCTCATATATAGTCTGATTCGATTCCTAAATGGATTGTCTTCTCCAAAGACGCGACACAGCTCCCACCATCTCTGTGCTTTGGGTGAGTCTGTATGACCTGGGTAAGGTCTCTTTGCCATTTGTGTGCTTTGGATAGGGTCTGTATGTCCTGGGTGAGGTCTCTGTGCCATTGGTGTATTTTTGGTATGGTCTGTATGTCCTGGTTAAGGTCTCTATACCATCTGTGTGCTTTGGGTAGGGTCTGTATGTCATGGGTGAGGTCTCTGTGCCATTGGTGTACTATAGGTAGTGTCTGTATGTCCTGGTTGAGTTCTCTGTGCCATTGTTGTGCTTAGGGCAGGGACTGTATATCCTGGTTGAGGTTTTTGTGCTATCGGTGTGCTGTGGGTAGAGTCTGTGTATCCTGGGTAAGGTCTCTGTGCAATCTGTGTGCTTTGGGTAGGGTCTGTATGTCCTGGGTAAGTTATCTGTGCCATCTGTGTGCTTTAGGTAGGGTTTGTATGTACATGTGAGGTCTCTGTGTGCTTTAGGTAGGGTCTCTATATCCCGGGTGAGGTCTCTGTGCCATCTGTGTGCTTTGGGTAGGCTATAAATGTTCTGGGTGAGGTATCTATGCATCTGTATTCTTTGGGTAGGGTCTGTATGTCCTGGGTGAGGTCTCTGTGCCATGTGTGCTTTAGGTAGAGACTGTATGTCCTGGGTAAGGTCTCTGTGCCATCTGTGTGTTTTGGGTAGGGTCTGTATGTCCTGGGTAAGGTCTTTGTGCCATCTGTGTGCTTTGGTTAGGGTCTGTATGTCCTGGGTGTGGTCTCTGTGCAATCTGAGTGTTTTGGGTAGGGTCTGTATGTCCTGGGTGAGGTTTATGTGCCATCTGTGTGCTTTGGGTAGAGTCTGTATGACCTGGGTTAGGTCTTTGTGCCATCTGTGTGCTTTGGATATGGTCTGTATGTCATTGGTGAGGTCTCTGTGCCATTGGTGTGTTTTTGGTATAGTCTGTATGTCCTGGTTAAGGTCTCTATGCCATCTGTGTGCTTTGGGTAGGGTCTGTATGTCCTGGGTGTGGTCTCTGTACCATCTGAGTGATTTGGGTAGGGTCTGTATGTCCTGGTTGAGATTTCTGTGCCATCTGTGTGCTTTGGGTAGAATCTGTATGACCTGGGTAAGGTCTCTGTGCCATCTGTGTGCTTTGGATATGGTCTGTATGTCCTGGGTGAGGTGTCTCTATGCCATTGGTGTGTTTTTGGTATGGTCTGTATGTCCTGGTTAAGGTCTCTATGCCATCTGTGTGCTTTAGGTAGGGTCTGTATGTCATGGGTGGGGTCTCTGTGCCCTCTGTGTACTATGGGTAGTGTCTGCATGTCCTGGTTGAGGTCTCTGTGCCATTGGTGTGCTTTGGGTAGGGACTGTATATCCTGTGTGAGGTATCTGTGCCATTTGTGTTCTATAGGTAAGACCTGTATGTCCTGGGTGAGGTCTCTGTGCCATCTGTGTGCTTTGGATACGTTCTGTATACCCTGTGTAAGGTTTTCGTGCCATCAGTGTTCTTTAGGTAGGGTCTGTATGTCCTGGGTGAGGTCTCTATGCCATTGGTATGCTTTGGGTAGGGTCTGTATGTCCTGTGTAAGGTTTCAGTGCCATCTGTTTGCTTTAGATAGGGTCTTTATGTCATGGGTGAGATATGTATGCCATTTGTGTGCTTTGGGTAGGGTCTGTATGTCCTGGGGTGGTCTCTGTGCAATCTGTGTGCTTTCGGTAGGGTCTGTATGTCCTGGATGAGGTCTCTATGCCCTCTGTGTGCTTTAGGTTAGGTTTGTATGTCCTGGGTGAGGTATCTGATCCATTTGTGTGCTTTGGGTGGAGTCTGTATGTCCTGCATGAGGTTTCTGTGCATTGGTGTGCTTTAGGTAGAGTCTGTATGTCCTGGTGAGGTCTCTGTGACATCAGTGTGCTCTAAGTAGGACCAGTGAGATGGTAAATAGATTGCACTATGACTATAGTAACCTTTAATATTTTTGAACTCCCCATCAGCTGTTTTACACATACAGTGCCAGGATTGGATTCCATGCTGTAGTGAGAAGAGAAGCCTGACACTTGTTTTCCATCGCTCATCATTCTGCTTTACATAAACAGGAAGCTGGCACCAAGCTTTAGCAACAACCTTGGGGCAAAATTTTATTATGCAAATTTATATTAAGACCAATAAATCAGATACAGAGGCCTCTAGTTATCAAAGCGTCTAATATGGTGCATTCGCGACGTCAAGTACGCTCGCCACACTTCGACATACATCGCCGTCGCGGACCGTAATACGTTTGCCTTAGTTATCAAAAAACCCGTCCAAAATATGCGCGTCAAGTACGTTGCGAAGAGCCGCGAACTGTTGTTAACTAACAGTCATCGACGTCTCAGCGATTCGAGCTTTTCCCAACTTTATTTATATCTCCAGTAAATTCAATGAACAGAGCAACATACCTTGTCAGCAGATGATAGAATATATATATATATATATATATATATATAGATAGATAGATAGATAGATAGATAGATAGATAGATAGATAGATATAGAGATATAGAGATATAGATATAGATATACACTGCAATTTGTTTTGCTTGCAATATAATTTTAAATATAGCAAGTAGCGACATATTCAGATCAAAATGAATATTTTTCTTACAAATTTCATATATTGGACATATTTTACTATTATATCCTTATAGTTTCAAGTTTAATATGTGTGTGTATATACAGAGTATATGTATTTAATAACTATCAATATCTGAAGGGGATATGACACAAATATTTACACCAGTGGGAGCTAGCTGATCGTTGAGCCTATTATCTTTTTCTTTTCTCTATATATTAATTCATTGCGACAAGTAAGGTCCAACACTGTGCACAAACTAATTTTTAAAGAGATACACACTTGGAGACTAATTAGTTAAAAACATTTATTTTGTATTTTATATTTCAATTCTAATGCATTAAATGTCCAAACGGCCGCCCCCCCACCCCCCCTGAAGGGGATAGCAAACAACAAATATCTACACCAGTGAGAGCTAGCTTATCAGTCAGCCTATTATGTTTTTTTTTTTCTCTTTCTATATCAATTAATTTTGACAAGTTAGTCCCCACACTGTGCACAAAATATGTAATCCCTAATATTTAGAGAGAGACACACTTGTAGCCTAATTCCTTACAGGCATTTTTGCTGTTTTTAAATTATATTTAATGCATTACATGTCCCCCCCCCCACAACCCCCCCCATGTCTACATATTATTTTCTAATAGACTTATTTTTATTTTGCATCATCACATATATAAATCGATATCTCTATCTCTATATAGATATATAGATATATAGATATAAGAGAGAGAGATGTCTCTTTCTCTCTCTCTCTCTCTCTCTATATATATATATATATTAATATATATATATATATATATATATATATAAAACTTAATATCTCTCTCTGTATGTATGTACATATTTTTCAATGTCATTTTCTAATATACTAATAGATGTGTTTATGTATGTATGTATGTATGTATGTATGTATGTATGTATATATATATATATATATATATGTGTATATATCTATATCTATATATGTACATACATTACATAGCGAGAGATATTAAGTAATAGATAAAAATAGATATAAATATTAATTATAAATATAAATATATATATTTTTATATTTTTAAATTAATATATATTTTTAATTATTAAATGGAAGACCAATATCATAGAATATAATTCCAAGCAATAATACCAACATTAAACTCTTACTAACGGAAGACAAAGCACATTTATGTACTTTCATTATTAACATTTTACATTCAAGTTCACATTTTTAAAAAAATTAGTATTAACCTTTTTAATTATTTCTTTGTTTATCTTTATTTTTAAAAGAATGAATCTAGGCTGAGGATCAAGATAAATTCAATTGAACCACCCTTTCAAAAACACTATTTCATTGTTAATGTTCAATCAGCAAGGTCAACTCATGAATGATTGCCAATGGGTAATAATGGAAATATTGCCCATACAGTCAGTTAACCGTTATCTTTTATGTCTCTAGGATGATGAGAGTATACATGTACTAAGCCTTATAAAGCTGTGGAATCAATAAAATGTATAGTGCTTGCCTTATCCTCACAAGTTTGCCCACCATATATACAATTTATATCAAAAATATCTTTGACCCGTGGTATTTAAGTATTTGGAAACGGTCAATAAGGGTGTAGCTCCATACTCAAAACTTACTATCTGAAGCATGAACAATAACATTTGATGTTTAGTTTCACTTTAATCCTCAGATAACCTTTTCGACTTGAAATAGCAATGCATATGTGAAACTCAATCATATAACGATTCCAATTTTACAAATATCTGGCGGACCGGATACGATTGTGCGGATCAGGTCCACCAGACCTTGCTGAATATCCTTTCTCTATTCAGCATTGCACCAGCAGCTCTTGTGAGCTCCTGCTGCAACGCCGCAACCTGCAGACTTGAGGATAATTGACGACCAGCAGGGAGTGTCAATCAACCCGATCGTACTGTATCATTTGTAATTGTTGAGATTACTGTCCGCCTCATAAAATCAGGTGTACAGGGTTATTGATCAGCAGTCTTTATACTGCTGCTCCCTAACTTGTGTTTCTGTTGATTCCTAATAATTGCCTGAATTACGTCCCCTTAATAAATGTGTGTCACTGCATCTATGTGCTTTAATCAATCAGCAGCTATATAGTTGTAAAAATTGTAGTATATTTATACTGATTTTTTTTTTTTTTTCATGTCACTAGAAATTAATCTTCAAATGAATACAGTGAGACATTAATTACTAACAAATAAACTTTTTTAATATCTTTTTGTATTCTTTAAAAAAAAAAAAAAAAATCAGTCAAACATCGGAGAGTGCCTCCTGCATCCAACGCACTGCCCTTGCAACAGCTCTCAGGGCCTCTGCCAACTCATAAAAAATTCCTTGCAGGAATGGCCCAGTTTGTGTCCCCTGATCTCGATCTAGAAACAGAACAAAAGAATGTATGTTAGATAAATTATTTATCAATATCGAATTTGCCAAACATTATATTCTTTTCACTTACATTCCTCCCTATGCACCTCCTCCTCAGGCACCTCCTCCTCTTCCTCCCTAGGCACCTCCTCCTCTTCCTCCCAAGGCACCTCCTCCGCCCGTTCTTCCTCTCTAGCCACCTCCACCGCTGGTGACAATCTGTGTGGCGTTTCTATCGCCGGTACTTGGTCGTCTGTAAGAGATGAAGCATAATAATGAATAATTATTTGTATGATCAAAGAAAACTAAAAAAATTTACAATTCTTTCATTAAAAACTATTTTCAAATTTTGCTTTTTTTTTAAATTTTTTTAATACATAAAGTGTAAATGAAAAACAAAACTTTTACTTTCATTTTTTCCAAAGAGATTATAAATGTTTTCAATCATGATAATTTACTTCAATCATCTTTGATATTTCTAAGATTAGCATATTTAGATATTCTCCGTATTTGCAGAATTGATAATGATCAGAGATGCCTTGATTAAATGACAAATCCATATGCAATGTGATAACTTCATCAAATGACAGATATAGAATGAAGTAAATGTATTATAAATATATTGTCAAGCTTTTAAAATATTCCAATCTGTATCTAAATTCTGAAAGAAAATGTTTGTTTTTATTGTCCTTTCAACATGCATCCGAAATAACTTAAAATATAACAAATTGTAAACTAAACTGAATCAAACATAGTATGATAATTTGCAAATTACCTTGGATATCAGGGACTTCATCTGTCCCTGAATCCTCTGGAGCCGTCAAAAACCTGAGAGGCAACGGTGGTGAGGAGCGGTTGCTCCTTGGTGTAGCCATGGATACTGGCCGAAAATACCTTGGGACCTGAGCACACCTGCGATCTGTGAAAACATAAAGTAGTATGTACACATTACATACAGGTTATATATTATTGTTGAGTTATGTATCTTCAGCATCAATGCATGTAATGTCCCAAAAAAAACATAAAAAAAAATTGAGAGAAAGAGAGAGAGAAAGAAAGAGAGAGAGAGAGAGAGAGAGAGAGAGAGAGCAATATCTGTCTCTTTCTCTTTCTCTGTCTTTATCTCTGTCTTTCTCAGTCTATCTCTGGCTGACTCTGTCTCTGTCTCTGTCTCTCTCTCTCTCTCTCTCTCTCTCTCTCTCTCTCTATATATATATATATATATATATATATATATATATAGAAATATAGATATATAGCTATATATAGATATATATCTCTCTATATATATGTATATATATATATTTAAATATATATACATATCCATATCTATATCTATATCTATATGAATATATATATATATATATATATTTCTATATATTTATCTATATGAAAAAATATATATATATATATTGATAGATATATCTTTCTTTGTATTTTTATATATAGATATATAAAAAAGTATCTTAAATATATGATTAAACTTTAATGTATCATTGTTAATAAACATGATGTAGCATGAATATTTGCTTTAAATTCTCTATAAAATAAATTATGTTGATAATCTAAGGTTGAAGAAATAAATTGTATTGCATTGATCCTCTACTGTAATTATGGGTTGTATGATGATTTTTTTTAATTTGAGTAAATGAAATACATATAAATAACAAAATTAAATGGCCTGCTAAAAAGTAAATGTATTCCTGTAACACAGTCAAATAAATATAACAATCTATTAATCAATGAACAATTAATGTAATTGTTAATTGATTGCGTCATTTAAGTATCCATCTATCCACTTCTAAGTACAATGCACAATATACGTACATATACGGACCAGCGCTCTTAACGCTGCATAACGGTCCCGCTCCCGCCGCTGAAGGTCAGAAAACCTTCGCAGGCAGCTGCGACGTGTCCGGGTGATCCCGGACACCCTCCTCATCCTCTGCATCATCTCATAGATGATGCGGTCCCGGTCTTCATGGCGAATCCCCCGTACACCGCCTATGCAACGGGGAAAGTAACGGTTCATACCGTATACCAATATTAATAATTCTCCCTGTGTAAAAGGAGTAGACATTATTCTCTCTCTCACAAATCCAAAAAAA
Source organism: Bombina bombina (assembly GCF_027579735.1). NCBI lineage: Eukaryota > Metazoa > Chordata > Amphibia > Anura > Bombinatoridae > Bombina > Bombina bombina. Next base: position 266,948,145 of record NC_069507.1, on the reverse strand, counting down.
TGTATGAATTTTTTTAAAAGTGCAACATACATATAGCAATTACAGTGGCGGCTTGTGGGTTATTCAAATGGGGGTTTACGGACCAGTTATGTAAAATAGTTTATATATATAATAAAAAAAATACCTACAAATTTATGAGATAATGATAGGAAGAATAGATGCGGTACAATTATAAAGGCATTATATATCATTAAGGTTTGTTCTATATGGTCTTTGTAGAGACATAGTACATTTTTGTATGCAGAAGAAAAAATTATGTGCAATGTTTGCTGTCCATTAATACTTTTAGTGCCTGATGATATTTCTGTCTTTAAAGGTGTTTTAGTATGCTTTATTTTTATCTTGCACATAGAGTTGCATACTTGCATCCCTGTTTTGTACTGTCATATATATATATTTACATTTACCAGGGATAAATACTCCAATGTAGACTATACATGTACACCATAAAGCTTTAGAGATAGATATATATGGAATAATCAGAAGTGGATTGGGATGAATACAAATTTTTCATAGCAGGCTGTAAGACTAAATAAGCTGGGTAAGTCTGCATCATTGCTTCTATGTCAGCAGTTAAGAGGTTAACACAGCCCTCCAGCTTAGTTGAAGCACACAGACTGCTAAAAAAAAAGTTTTTACGAACAATCACTGCAGTAAAGAGTATGTCACCTTTTTTGTAGCTCCTAAGGGATAACAGCTCTTGTTTGCATTCCTTCAAACCGTCCAAGCAGGAAGTTATATACAACGGCACTGACAGCAAATTTGCCTTTTGCAGCTTTGAAGCTGACAGCTTTCTCTAAGTTATCAAATGAATTGCCCGTGACACTCAGCGCTACTGTAGCACACAGACACACACTGCTCAGTAAGACTGAGTCACAAGGGAGTCCCTAACTGCCATGGTAGCTAAAAAAAAAAACCATTCATCCTTAGCATGCCATGCACTCAGGAGCGGAGTGTGCCTGAGAGGGTAGGGCAGGAGCGTCGCAGCTAACACAAAAAAGGAAGCATTAAAAAAAGTGCTCCCCCTGCTGCTCGCCCATAGCAATGAGCCAAATCGCACACTGAAGATTGTGCGATTAGGAAAGGTATAGGCTCAGTTATGGGTGGAGCAGCAGGCACATAGAAAAAATCTGCTAAGGGCTAAGGCAGGCTATACCTCTCTTACCGCACGTGCGGTAGAGAGGTATAGAGATATATAAAAGGGATGTTTTTTTTTTATTAAACTGTGCAGTAGACAGGAACATTTTTGGCTAAATAAATATAATTTTTTCCAATAGGGGGGCTATTGGAAAAATTATATTTATTCAGCCAAAAAAATTAATAATTTTCTTTCTTTTTTTCTTTTTTCTCCAGGGTGGCACGTTTTCTCCAGGGGGGCACGTGCGGTTGTGCACATATGGAGGAGCCTCCACTGAGAAATTACAGAGAAACATGATTGGTTGTTGAAAGTGTACATGAAAATATCAATATTTGGTTGGCGGATTATATGTAGCACGTGTTCCTGACGATTAACATGCAATTTACATTTTCAAATGATATAATACATGCGCCACTAATTACTTGCATGTCAATAACAAACTTTAAATGTAAAATACGAAAGATTAACATAGGATTGTCTGGAATCATACGTCCTTTAAATATCAAAGATTAAAATATATTCCTTTGTTTACTGTCAATAGCACCATCATAATCTTTTGGAAAAGTAATTTTGGTATATTGCTGTCGCCTTAAAAAATAAAAATATGTGTATTTAAAAATGTCGTCAACATTCACTCAGGCCTAACTTAATTTTTATGTTTGCAATGAATATATATTTCCAAAAATATTAAAAAAACATTGATGGCGCTGTATAAATAAGTTTGCGAATGTGAATCTGTCATGCTAGTCTATAGTATGTCATACTTGTCTACTAGTATAAAAAAGTTTGACACCCTGTAGAGGATGAACATGCATCCCAAACACAAACATTAAGAATTCGGCCTGAGTGAATGTTGACGACATTATTAACTACAAAAAAATATTTCATTTATTAGTGCGACAGCGATATACAAAACAAAGCCAAATTTGATTGGTTCTTGGGTGTAAATAAACATAATATTCCTTTGACTGATTGCATGTCTCACGTGTTCACCATTACTGGTTCTTTAAAGTGTAACAAAAAATATTCGGTTGGCTGTTTATATGTTTCACGGGTTCATAACTATTACGGTGTAATTCCTTAACATAAACAAATCATGCGACAGTATTAAAGCAAAGTAAAACCAATTAATTTACTTACGGTTTATTCAAATATCAAATGGTGAGATTGCCTGTATTCATGCGGCTACAAAGTATATTCAAATATTTAAAGAGATCCCGCTCCTGTCGGACAATAGACCTCAAATAAAGTAAAATACGCTGACCCCTTTTATAGACAACTATGACACACTGTAGACACGTATGACACACTGTAGACAAGTATGACACACTGTAGACAAGTATGACGGATTAACAGTCATCAAATAATTTATACTGCGACATTGATATCATTTTAAACATTCTCTAAGATTGGTTTAATGAGACATCAAGAGATCGTTATTATTCGATCATTACATTAATCGGGCGTCATAAATGGCGAAATTATCTTAATAATATTAATTTTGCACATATTACAATAAAAAATTAAAATTGTTAACTGCTAATTAACTAATTTTTACCAGTCTATAAAAGGGAATGTAAAATGGAGTCTAATCACCTATGCTTTACAAGAGCTGTAGGTACAACAGAGTTGCTATATTTATTGAGCTTGATTATTTATTTATTCTCTTGCTGCTATTTTTATCTTGTTATGTCTGCGCCTGGTAAAACTAAGTCAGGGCGCAGCGTGCAATTTAATTTTGAGCAAAACAAAGTTTTAGTGACCCTTGTTTTAGAGCATTATGATTTTATTATTGGTTCTAAAGCCCATAAGACCTCGCTCTCCAGGAAATTACAAATCTGGAGAGCAATCGCTGACAGTGTGTCCGCCGAAGGGAATCATCCCAAAACGGTGGCACACTGTAAGAAAAGATTTTCGGACATCAAAATACAATTAAAGGCCAAGCTGTCCAGGGAGTTACAGTCTGCACGTCGGACCGGTGGTGGCGAGCCGTATGTGGTTGAACTATGCGGATATGAGGTTCAGCTGCGGGAGAAGCTGGGAGCAAACCTAACGCTCGGTCTGGATTTAGTGGGGCATGATACTGACGAGTTGGCAGGTAAGATGATATTACTTTAAATATTCATGTCGCACATTTTTGGGATTGTTCCATCAAATGTTTATTAAAGGGACATAACACCAACATTTTTTATTTTATGGTTTAGAAAGAGAATATAATGTAAAACAATTTTTTAAGTTACTTATATTATCTAATTTGTTTGATTCTCTTCAGATTATTTGATGAAAAGCATATCTATATATGCTCAATAGCTGATGATTGGATGCTGCACATAGAAGCATCATGTGATTGGCTCACCCATGTGCATTGCTTTTTCTTCAAATAAGGACATTTTACAAATAGAGAAAAAGAAAATATGAAAGTCAATAGAAATGTGTTTTACATTTATATTATCAATATGAATCATGAAAGAAAGATTTTCGGTTTAGTGCCCCTTTTAAGATCATTATGTGCAATATTACTCATATTTTATTTCATGTATTTTGTTGAAGCATCTACCAGTGCAGCAGCTGCTGTTGCTGCTACTGCAGCCGATAGTGAAGATGCTGCGGATGGCGATGAAACACTACTATTGCCCGTCAGTATCCACACTGAATCCAGCCACAGCTTCTCCTCGGCCGCCACGCACCCGGACATTATGTGCAGCACCCCTGATGTAGCAAGCATTGGCCGATCTACAGGTATGTTTACTATTATTACCTTGCTTTGAATTTAATTGTTTTCACTTGTATGATTGTTCTAATTTCTAAATATGTATATTCATTTTTATTTATCTAGTTGATGTCCGAAGGGCTTTAGGACCACCTCCAAGATCTACGATGTCCTCCTCAGGTAAAAAAAAAAAAAAACCCATCCAATTAGAATGTTATCTTATTATCTTTCTTTGCAAATCCTGAATGTAAGCTTAAAAGACAGGCCATTTTGGATTTAGCACCTGGGTACCGCTTTTTCATTGTTGTCTATATGTAAACATCCAATCAAAAAACGGTCTACATTTTATGGAAAAATAATGTGCCTGCTTGTAATATTACTTTGTATAGATTTTCAAGGAAAGATAAAAAGAAAAATAATCATTATTGATAATAGGATTAACTAATAATCTTGCTTAATATGTAATGATCTATCTGAATCATGTAAGTTTAGTTCTTACTAGACTATCACTTTGATGATCATTACATATATTTTAATTTACAATTCTTTTCAAATTAAAATGAATGTAAGGTTTGGATAATCACCTGTGTATTGCATGACCATTCTTTGAGGCCTATTTAAAAAATGTCTGTCGGACATGATCCAACAGTGTGGATCAGGTCTGACAGACATAGCTGAATGTGTAGAGCAATACGTTCTCAGAACTCAGAGCAGGTGGACAGGGTTATGGAGCAGGGGTCTTTAGACTGTTGCTTCATAAGTGTTGTTTTCCAAGAGTCAGAATACTCCAAATAAACACGGCCCTTAAAGCTACATACGGAGCTTGATAAATGGACCTCTATATCTCTCTCTCTCTCTTATGTATTAACCGACAAATGGAGTTGTAGTTACAAAGTTTATTGCGAGCATGCAGGCTTTAAAGAAAATGCAGTTAGAAGCAGACGTATAAAGAATGCTGCTCCATACCCTTGACGCTATTCACCACAATTGAGTCTGATCTTGTTTATTGAACAACACATGCTGATGGGCCATTGTCCGTGACTCTGAAGGGGGCATTCTCTACATTCAGTGAGTTATTGTGGACATGATCTGCACTGTTGGATCATGTCCAACAGAACAAAGATAAATAGTCCTAGAATATATTCTCTGTGCAACATCATTGTCAATACTCAAGCTTATAACACCATTAGTGGTGCTTGCAATCATGTCATTGATTAATAAACAGAATAAACAGATTTTGATATTGTTTTATTTTTAAAATTGATGTGTTAAAAATGATGTTGTACGGTGAATAATTCAATAAAATGTTGAATATGATATATTTTTGATACTAAGCCACTTTAAAAGTAGAAATGAATATACACACTCTTGTTTATTTTATACATTTCAGATAACATAAAATATACAATTCAGTAATGTTAAAATACTGTGTCTTACAAATTTGATTGTGTTATGATTGATTTAAGATATATGTTTAATATCATATGCATTTAATACTTCAAAATACATTAACACCTAGATTTAGAGTTGGGCGGTAGCCGTGAAAACCAGCGTTAGAGGGTCCTAATGCTGGTTTTTACCGCCCTCTGGTATTTGGAGTCAGTCAGGAAAGGGTCTAACGCTCACTTTCCAGCCGCGACTTTTCCATACCTCAGATCCCCTTACGTCAATTGCGTATCTTATCTTTTCAATGGGATCTTTCTAACGCCGGTATTTAGAGTCCTGGCTGAAGTGAGCGTTAGAAATCTAACGACCAAACTCCAGCCGCAGAAAAAAGTCAGTGGTTAAGAGCTTTTTGGGCTAACGCTGGTTCATAAAGCTCTTAACTACTGTGCTCTACAGTACACTAACACCCATAAACTACCTATGTACCCCTAAACCGAGGCCCCCCCCACATCGCTGCCACTCGATTACATTTTTTTAACCCCTAATCTGCCGACCGCCACCTACGTTATACTTATGTACCCCTAATCTGCTGCCCCTAACACCGCCGACCCCTATATTATATTTATTAACCTCTAATCTGCCCCCACAATGTCGCCGCCAGCTACCTACAATAATTAACCCCTAATCTGCCGACCGCAAAGCGACGCCATCTACGTTATCAGCCAATCGGAATTAAGGTAGGAAAATTCTGATTGGCTGATGGAATCAGCCAATCAGAATCAAGTTCAATCCGATTGGCTGATCCGATCAGCCAATCAGATTGAGCTCGTATTCTATTGGCTGATCGGAACAGCCAATAGAATGCGAGCTCAATCTGATTGGCTGATTGAATCAGCCAATCGGATTGAACTTGATTCTGATTGGCTGATTCCATCAGCCAATCAGAATTTTCCTACCTTAATTCAGATTGGCTGATAGAATCCTATCAGCCAATCGGAATTCGAGGGACGCCATCTTGGATGACGTCCCTTAAAGGAACCGTCATTCGTCGGGAAGTCGTCGGAAGAAGAAGATGGGTCCGCAATGGAGGTCTTCAAGATGGAGCCGGTCGTCATCGGATGAAGATAGAAGATGCCGCTTGGATCAAGATGGTTGCCGGTCCGGATCGCCTCTTCTACCCGGATAGGATGAAGACTTTGGAGCCTCTTCTGGACCTCTTCAGCCGCCGGATGATGGATGTCTAGCCCCCGCTTGGGCTTGGATGAAGATTTCGGAGCCTGGAACGATCGGTGATACCTGGCATGGTGAAGACAAGGTAGGAATATCTTCAGGGGCTTAGTGTTAGGTTTATTTAAGGGGGGTTTGGGTTAGATTAGGGGTATGTGGGTGGTGGGTTGTAATGTTGGGGGGCGTATTGTATGTTTTTTTTTACAGGCAAAAGAGCTGAATTCTTTGGGGCATGCCCCGCAAAGGGCCCTTTTAAGGGCTGGTAAGGTAAAAGAGCTTTGAACTTTTGTAATTTAGAATAGGGTAGGGCATTTTTTTATTTTGGGGGTCTTTGTTATTTTATTAGGGGGCTTAGAGTAGGTGTAATTAGTTTAAAATTGTTGTAATTTTTTTCTAATGTTTGTAAATATTTTTTTATTTTTTGTAACTTAGTTCTTTTTTATTTTTTGTACTTTAGTTAGTTTATTTAATTGTATTTATTTGTAGGAATTGTATTTAATTTATTTATTGATAGTGTAGTGTTAGGTTTAATTGTAGATAATTGTAGGTAGTTTATTTAATTTATTTATTGATAGTGTATTGTTAGGTTTAATTGTAACTTAGGTTAGGATTTATTTTACA